>NC_056743.1:1460698193-1460851151 GCF_019279795.1 Protopterus annectens
CAACAACTGGAAAGGCCTCAGAAATACCTCACTAAAAGAATCACAGGCCAAAAGCAGATGCCCTACACTGACCGCCTTAAAAAACACCAGCTATACTCTATCGCATATCGTCTACTCAGAGGCGATCTCTGCTTAACATACAAGGCCATGTCAAACCCAGAGCTGTTGGACATGCTACACTTAAAGAAATCCCAATCCCTCAGATCTACACGCTCCAGGGATCTAAACCTTGTCATCACAATAAACAAAACATGCTGGAGGGATAGGTTCCTGACCCAGAGACTCCCCAGACTCTGGAATAGATTGCCCATACATGTCAAGCAGAGTGCCTCTTTGGACCTCTTCAAGAGGAACCTTGACGATTGGATGGGAGAAAGGAAATTCACCCCAGGGATCACGTCAGTCACCCTGCTAGACAGGGGTCCAGGAAAGTAAATAATGTGGGAAGAAATAGCCAGGGAATTGTTATGGCTAGGCTTGTATAGGCCCTAGGGCTGATAGCCTAGTACCAACCTATGAACCTATGAACTAACGTCTGGCTACCATCTGGATAGGTCCACAGTTGGGAGCTATGCTGACAGACTACTTGCCTTGCTAAACTAACTGGTACACATCAACCCTTTATGTCCAGCAAGGTAACATTCACACAATAATACATAATGCTCTCTGTATGTCTGCATCCCCACCCAAATGTACAATATACCTGTGTGTTCAGGGTCTACCAAGGATGTAGGTAGGCATACTCAGTACTGGAATTGTCCAGTTTTCTAGAGCATCCTGTGCTAATGTCAACAATAAAAAAGCACAAACTGTGCAGAAGTAAGTACATTAATATTCACAGTATAGCAGTTCACAAACAGTTCATGTGCCAAATGAATACATCTCAATAACTACTTTTGTATGGCAGTTAATTGTATAAGTAGAAAAGAAACTACATACTCCCATGTATCTTGTGTTAGCATTTGTAGGGATGAGTACAATTCTACACTGACAACTGTGTACTGGAAGTGGCAGCATTCAGGTCTGAGTACAACATTTAAATCACTGGCTACACCCCTAGCTTCAGATATAAGAACTATACCAACCTTCTGACTTAAACAACAGTGTCCACAGCAAACAAGCATGGGCCCCAATTTGGAATGCTGAAAGGGCTACGCCTACCTGACTTAGCAATTTATAGCATTGGGTTGCTATGACAGTGAGTACTGCAATTACCACACAGCAGGCTGCATGCAATTACCAATTGGTGGCCACCAATTGGTGTAGAGGCCATCACATGCAAATGTGCAGATACCTATAAAAGCAGGCTGTACTTGCTGCCCACACATGCAGTCATTCCATTTCAGATATATATAGAGAGAGAGACAGAGACAGCGAGAGAGAGAGACACACACACCCACTTCAACAGAAAAAAAAAAGCCAAAGACGCACGGAACATAATACTACCAACACATACAAAGGAAAGGTATGTAACAGATATGTATTTACTGGCATGTAGTAGATGGTTTGAAGAGTACTCTACATACTTTGAAACATCCATATGTGGCAGCAGTACGTATCTATGCACAGATGCCCTGAATAACTACTGCCATAGACAAATCAGTGTGTAGCTGTGTTCAGTGAGAAATAACTGTGACATATGTAGCTCAGCATTAAATGTCAAACATCTGATCCATGTTATCTGTGTTCTGTACAGTAGTGTGGACAATGGCTGTTTGGGGGAGTAGCACATACAGCTATATAAACATGGATGTGACAACGTAACACATGCATGATAGTCATATTAATGTGTAGCATTGGCAACTGCTGTACCAGGCTATATATATACACCCACTAATATTACTGTGTGTTCACATGTGACACCTGTTCATGTTGCAGCAAGGCCCAACAGGCAGCCGTGAGGTCCAGGGACTTACAACAGTGGAGAGATATATCTGTGTCAGATATATTAACATCTGTACATGTGCATAGAGCAAGGGGCATACTGCAACTGTTTGTGAAGGGTGGACATATATATGTTGGTGAAGGTTGTTATGTGCATATTTATATGTAGCTTGTAGTGTGTGGCAAACAAGACAGCATACAGTGCTGGTATATGACATGTGGTGGTTAAACGCTGTGGGTGTGATTTGTTAGTTTTCAGTGTTGCAGCCAGTGAGGCCTGCTAAAGCTACATGGGCTGAGAACACCTTCAATGCATTTCGCACAAGAATGTGCAATATTATTACATAACTGTATACCTCACATCCTTCGCATAATTGATATTCCCAACATGAAAGCTGGACTGTATATGTATATCTATATGTACACCAATGGATGTTTATGTGTGTGTGTGTGTGTGTGTGTGTGTGTGTGTGTGTGTGTGTGTGTGTGTGTATGTATATATATATATATATATATATATATATATATATAGATAGATATATCGAGAGAGAGAGACAGAGTCATATTTACTGAGATATATGCCCCGTGACAAAGCCATGGCCTCAAGCTCAATGTTGAAAATGTATTGGCATCCCTTTTGGTAAAAACTCTGTACCCATGAACTACCACATAGGTGGTAGTCTACTTAACATCGAAAGTGTGATAACAGACCACGGGACACAGGTGGACAGTCGTCTCCTTTTTGATAATCACAGTGCCACACTAGTCATGTAATCTGTCTACGTGGCACACCTCATCACAAACAGTGTGTCATCCAGGGAAAAAGAGGTCAGTGTTCCCCTCTACTCATCACTCATAAAACCCATTATAGAGTACAATGCCCCTTTTGGTATGTACATCACAAGATGTCTACAGCAACTGGAAAGTCCCCAGACATACCTCACAAAGAGTATTACCAGCCTCAAACAGATGCCCTATGCAGACCGTCTCACAAAACCACAGCTAGACTGTGTCGCATATCGCCTACCCAGAGGTGACCTCTGCCTAACATACAAAGCTATGTCAAACCCAGATCTGTTGGACATGCTCCACATAAACAGATCACAATCCCTATGAGCTACATGCTCTAGGGACCTAAACCTTGTCACCTCAATAAACAGAACATGCTGGTGGGATAGATTCCTATCTCAGAGACATCCCATACTCACGAACAAACCACCTATCAGTAGCAAACAAAGCTCCTCATTAGCAGTCGTCATAAATAATCCTGATGATTGGATGGGAGATAGGAAATACACACCGGGAATCACCTCTGTGGCTCTGCTTGACAGGGGCATGTGAAATTAAATTACATGTGTGTCAAAGGCCAGTGTAGCATATGGCTGGGCTTCTATAGGCCCTAGGGCCAATAGCCTATTATCTACCTATGAACTGATACACACCCAAATGTACTTGTTGCAATAATTGCTATGTGAGGTTGACTGAGTGTGATGGTAAATGTGTTGGTGAATGTGTCAAAGTTGTGTATATGTGGGATAGCTTAGTGATATGACTGTTTGGCTTGTGATACTGTACCCCACCATCAACCGCTATTGCGTATGTTCTGGATTGCTGGTGGTGTGTGTGTGTGTGCGTGCGTGTGTGTGTGTCTGCTTTAGTGAGGAGTGTATTTGTGTGCATTTGTGCATGTGTTCATGTGTGCATGTTTCTGTCATGGTATTTTGTGTCCTAGCTCTGATCCCAGCAAAAGATGTGTATGCTTTTGCTAGGCAGAAAAAGCAGTATGGCATATGGTCTGACGTAATCCCTTGGTGTTAACTGGGGTGTGCCATTGAAGGCTAAAGCAGTACGTGTATGCTTATTGATTGGTACTGCTGGTGAATCCAAATCCTGTATGAACTGTAGTACTACCTGAAGCTGTAGGCCTAAACAGCACAGTATGGTGTATGTCCACATTGCTTGGAACCACTGTTTTGTGTGTTCCCTGTAGTCCTCACAGATTACATACCTCAGGCATAAGGATTTGTAAGTACTGACACACAGTACTGTATGGTACACACGTAAAGCTCATCTGGGTTGCCATACCTTTGTGTCTTGTATGTATGTCTGATGTGTGTGGGGGTATGCCTATAACATGCCCTCAGTCATACGTGTGTTACAGGATATAAGTCCGTATCTAGCCACATGTATAGTCTAGTACAGCAGTATGCCACCTATATTCATGAATGTGCACATATTTTAGGCAGGGGTTTGCCATCAACAACTAGTATGGTATACTGGTAATACTGTAACTGGACTTTACAGTCATTGCAATGGATGACATATTTCTTCATGCATTAGCTTGATATATACCTCCTGTGGCTAGGTGGTGCATTGTATCACATACAGTGTACCATGTACTGTTGTATAGTCTTATATAGTGGATATATATGTGACAGACAGATACACATCCAGCCATGGTATGTATACCTGTGAGTGATGGTGCACAGGACATTAAAGAGCTTTTAATACTTGCACAGCAATGTTGTGTCCATGTACACATTGTGTTCCAGGGTGAGGCCAATCACTGAACAACAACACACATGCATCAAAGCCATGTATACTGTTATTAGCAAGGACTGTCTACACTCGCACTGCATGCTGTTGAGCAGCACACGTCCTGCATGCTGACATGTGTGATATGACTGTTTGGCTTGTGATACTGTACCCCACCATCAACCGCTATTGCGCATGTTCTGGATTGCTGATGGTGTGTGCGTGTGTGTGTGCGTGTGTCTGCTTTAGTGAGGAGTGTATTTGTGTGCATTTGTGCATGTGTGCATGTGTTCATGTGTACATTTGTTCATGTGTGCATGTTTTCATGTGTGCATGTGTTCATGTTTTCATGTGTGCATGTGTGTATGTGTGCATGTGTTTATGTGTTCATGTGTTTATGTGTTCATGTGTTCATGTATGCATGTGTTCTGACATCATGTACAGGCCGTAAAGTGCATTTCCTGTCTTCCTCTCACAGGTGCTGAGGTTGGGCTGGTTCAGTGCAGCAGGGAACCTGATGTCACTGACACAAATAGTGATAATGAGGATAGGTGTGTTGAGGCACAGGCATGTTTTCCAGGGTCTGTCATTGGGCTAACAATCTACAGTACACAAGTGTCCACCCCATCCATGCAGACAGTCATACTGCCTATACATCCATCATCACCAATGCCCTTAGCCGAGGGACAGTGTACAGTCGGCAATGGCCAGGACAGTGTGGTATCTATGGCACATGCATCCGGACACAGCAGCCTAGCCTGATGTCTAGAACAGTACCACATAGGCAGATGTCCAGGGTTTCTCATCGGAGTACTGCTGGTCATCATGCCACTGGCAGATGTGCCACAGGTCTTACAACCTCACGCATGTCCCAGGCTGTCATGGAGGCACAGGCACATATGGAACGGTACACCAGACAGGGACTAAGGGCACATAACACTGCTTTAAATGACAGTATCCATGGCCTAGCAGGTGCCATCCGTAATTACACTGAGGTCATTGATAGACATTGGGGTGAGACATTAGATGTCCTCCGCAATGTCATGTCCATGTGTAAAGACAGTGCAGGGTGGTTGAGACATAGACATGGATGTATGCCAGCAACATCAGCAGCTGGCAGTCACCACGGATGTCCCTCAAGTCATAGCCGCTCCTGTAGTGCCAGTACCAGCCCCAGCAATGTTGGTGGTGGGCTGTCCATAGACCGTCCTAGAAGACCACATGCACATGGCTCTTGCCAGTCCCAGCAGGGACCTGGGTCCAGTGTACATATGTCTACCTCTGAGGATAGTACCCAGTCTGGCTTAGTACCTGATACTGTCAGTAGCACCCCTGCCAGGCACAGGTACCGTATCCATGGCCAGAGACAGTGATCTGTAAAGCCTGGCAGGTACAGTCTGTGGCTGTCCCACAAATCCCTGTATATGGCAGCCACATGGTGGAACTGTGTGCATGCAGACACACACACACACATAAACCAGACACCTAGGGCTAACACATACCCACACACATTACATCAACATTGGCCCATACCAGTGCTCTTGGGCCTCTCACACACATACATGTCGATTGTATGGCTCAATGTAGACCTCTGGCAAACCAACAACACACCCTGTGCATATGATGAAACCTGTGCCACCCCCTGTCATTTGTAACATTGATGCAGGAACATGCTAACATGGTGCTGATGCACAGGGTGACTTTATAGCAGTATAGCAATGTTAGCATGTTGTCAGCAGTAAACTGTAATGATATCCTTGAAGGTGTAGCTGAGCAGGCATGATGCATTAATGCTATAATTGTCAATGTAGTATTGTTTAACCAGTGTTAATTCCAATAGTGTATTGTCCGCCCACGTGCTACTTGGCTGATGTGTGTAGTATTGGCAGCATGTGTTAGAGAGTGGACAATACATGTGGGATCTGTGCAGCACAGATTTGCAGGTGTACATTGGTGAACATGATGGAGGTGCACTGTCTGCATGTACGTGCATAGTGGACACATGGGCAGGGTGAAATGCCCTGTATTACACAGTGTTAACACTCCATAGTTTCTATTGGTGGCCAGTATGCATTGTACTACACACATTTTGGAACCTGAGTATGCATGTGTGTATGACATGGTTTGACACTGTGCTGTGGGGATACTGTTACAATCTGTCATTGGTTTGCATTCTGGTAGTATACATCACCTCAACAGCCTGACCATAAACATTCATTAGATGATGTCTTTCTTGACAACTGACACACAGATGTAGGACACACAGTAACATTTGGATCTTTTGGGTACTATAGTATGCCTGTAACCAGTGTTATTCACCTGCACCCATTCCTGGGACTACCCCAGTTTGGCATATAGCTCTCTTAGGTACAAGCATACACAGTAGGGATATGTCCGTCCACATTTGGAAATGCATACTGTGGGCTATAATGCATTCTCTAGATGACACACACATCCTACACAAAGGTATCACACAGACAGATACCCATTGTCAAACCCATGCTGTAAAGCTATAAGCCAGCTAAAGCACAGTCACCCACCTTCACAAAACATAGTATCCCCACAGTACCACATGGGTATTAGCCCCCAACATGTTGAGCGTGTACCAAGGTATACATACAGCCAAGTGTTATGTCATCTCTCCTTTGATAATCACATTTCTAAATGTACTTGGAAATCCCTCGGTGGATCACATAAGCAATAAGGGGTCCGCATGCATATCCACAAAGGTTGTTGTACACCTATAATGAATAGCCATCACTGACAGACTTTGCTGCGTTTGAACAGGTTTCAAATATACCTCAGGCATAAACCCTCATTCACACTATTCAATAGAAACCATAATGAATGTGTGTGTCACGGATGTCCTAGGCCAGGGATCACTGCAGTGGCTGGGCTTTTCACAAGCATACAGATGTGACCTCGGGTCTGTAAAGCAGCAGCACACCCTGGCAAAGATAACAGATGTGTTAATGGAGAAAGCAGGGTTCCCCCTATGAAATAATCAAGGTCACATGTATGTATATGTAATTGCCACATAGCTACCTGACATGTGTAATGCACATACTCTTGTCATTGTGATATGTCATATGGTAGTAAAAACAAAACCCACAACACATTGACACACACGTGAAGCACACTCACACACACACACACACACACACACACACACACACACACACACACACACACACACACACACACACACACACACACACACACACAGTTACCAAGTGCAGGATTCCAACCCCTACCTAACAGCAGTATGCATTTACATGAAGCGCTATACACATTACTGGAAGTTCTTTTTTCCACAGGTATATTTGTAGGATGGTGACATCATCCGACCTGACAAAGATGAGAATACCACTTTGAATGTGTTGTTGTAGTCTCCAAAAAGGTTGCTCCTTTCTAAGGGAAGACACACACACTCTCATATAGTTGTCAGTTGCAGGATTCAAACCCCTACCTAACTACATTATGGTACTATAGCAGTACGCATTTACATGATGCACTATACACATTACTAGGCAGTCTTCTTTCCACAGGTATATTTGTAGGATGGTGACATCATCCGACCTGACAAAGGTGAGAATACCACTTTGAATGTGTTGTAGTAGTCTCCAGAAATGTTGCTCCTTTACAAGGGGAGACACACACACATTCTCATACAGTTGTCAGTTGCAGGATTCAAACCCCAACTTAACTACGTTAGGATACTACAATAGTACACATTTACATGACACACTATACACATTACTGGAAGCTCTTTTTTCCACAGGTATATTTGTAGGATGGTGACATCATCCGACCTGACAAAGGTGAGAATATCACTTTGAATGTGTTGTTTTAGTCTCCAAAAATGCTGCTTCTTTTCAAGGGGAGACACACACAGACTCTCATACAGTTGTCAGTTGCAAGATTCAAACCCCTACCTAATTATGATATGGTACTACAGCAGTACGCCTTTACATGACGCGCTATACACATTACTGGGAGTTCTTTTTTTCCACAGGTATATTTGTAGGATGGTGACATCATCAGACTACACAAAATGTGTACATTAGGTGACATTAGGTGGGCTACATAGATGGTATTTCTAAACACTTTGGCAATGTGATCATCAAAGGAGAGTGTACTATCTACCTGGGTCCACAGGTCCATAATTACATTCTCTGTACATACTGGATTACCACCTATGTGGTAATTTGTCTGCACTTTGTTTTATCCAAAGGGATGTCTATGCATTGTTTGGCATTCTGCTTGAGGGCATTGTTTGACACCAGGTATCTGTCTCTGTAAGACCCTTCTGGAGGATGTCTGTGTCAGCCGTAGAGTCGATTATGGACCACAGTTGGCAGTCATCTGCAAACTCGTTCAGCCATACTCCTCCCATGCTTGCCTGTACCCCTGAGCAGTATCTACTGAACAGGTTAGGTCCCAGGACCAGGACCTGTGGGATGCCATTTGTGAGTGGCTTACAGTCGGACATGGCACATGCAACTCTGAACATGTGTGTTCGATCTGTGAGACAGTTGGCCACCCATCCTGTGACATAGGTGTTAATGTTCAGGCTGGTAAGCTTGTCCATGATGCCAGAGTGGGGAATGGTGTCAAAGGCCTTAGTGAGGTCCGGGTGAGCTGTGTGCCCTACATTCACCTCCATCTATGTCCTTGGTAACTGTTTCAAGGACGTGAACTAGGTTTAGGGGGCAGGATCTGCCTTTAACTAAGCCAAGTTGGGTAGAGTCCAGTGTCTGTTGTTTCCCAATGTGTCTGTTTATGGGTTCCATGATAATCTGCTCCATAGCTTTACAGGCCAGACTGTGTAGGACTATAGGGAAATAGTTTCCAGGTTCTGTTGTGGCAACACCTTTGTTGAGCTGGATGGCTGTTGCTGTATGCCATTCTTTGGGTACATAGCCTGTGGTAAGGTTGAGTCTGGACAGTGAATGTAGGTGAGGGTGTAGTTTGTTTTGTGGCTGGTATAAGATGCAGCCTGGCACACCATCCAGACCCATTGATGCTGTGTTCGTAGCTTTGGAGAGTGCTGTTTCTACCTGCGTGTCCATGATGTCTGAGGCTGTGCATTCTTCTGGGATGGACACAGGCCCTTTTGGGGGTGATCGGGGGTTGCACTGCACTTGTCCACCAGGATGCGGCCAATGTCAGTTAGTCCAGTGTATGTTTTGCCACTTTGCAGTGGCTGACAGCATATTTGTGAGTTGCCACCTACATGTTTGGTATAGCTAACAAAGGATTTGTGGTGGTGATTCTTACATTCCTTGCCATTTGTCTTTAGAAACAGGCCTTGCATTATTTTATGAGCAATCCTTGTGTCTTCCTAATACTGATCAGTGATGCCTTTCCTTTTGTGAGGTTTACCCTATCATGTGTTAGTTTCCTCCTTCTGTTATATAGCTTATTTATGGGCAACAACCACTGCCTTGGTGTCTTCTTTTTGGAGGTGTGCGTCTTGGTTTTATTTGGGATGTCTTGATCCATGCATCCCTGTAGATACTCATAGAATGCACTTGTAAATGATGCTGCAGATTGTATAGCATTATCGTATAGCAAGGGGGTTTTGGAACTTTACACTTTGGTCCTGAGAAGTGTGCATTTTGCTTTTGCAATGTCTTCACAGTGGTTTACTTGACTGGGGGGGGGGGTGGGATGTGGATGTCCACTGTGATTACTTTATGATCTGTATTACCAGCAAGGGGTCTATCTCTGTTGCGGAACACTGGTACCCCATGTTGGTGATGCTCCAGTCCAGTACGTTGTCACCTCTAGTAGCCATGGTGGCCCTGTTCCAGGGCATTTGAGTGTTTACACTCTAGGAAGCATTGGGCAATGGACATTGTACACCAGTAATTATCTCGGTCAATGTTTGGGTAGTTGTAATCCCCTCATATAATGGTGTTTGGTAGGACCTTTATATTTTCTACTGTTCTCAGGAATACTGAGTGAGGTTCCTGAGACATGGTAGGTGATCTGTAGCAGCCTACAATGTGATAAGCAGCTTTGCCCAATGTGACTTGCACTTGCATGGTCTCCGAGGCCTCATGCTGTGCCACTGACCTGGAGGTGTGAGTAGCCATAAGGTAAATGGATACACCCCTTCCTTCTGTAGTTTTGGGTCTGAGGATCAGAGAGATTGTGAGTGTTTTATGTGGGGCATGTCCAACAGCTCTGTGTTTGACATAGCTTTGTATGTTATGCAGAGATCACCTCTGAGTAGGCAATATGCAAGACAGTACAGCTGCAGCATTTACAGATGGTTTGTGTATGTCATGTATGTCAGGCCACCAATGCTCCTTGTGAGGTATTTCTGCAGGCTTTCCAGTTGTTGTAGATGTCTTGTGAAGTACATAGCAGAAGGGGCGTTGATGGTCACCCTCCTATACACATCTGTGCACATCTATCTTTGCCTTATTATACTGTGTTCCCCCTACACACACATATATATATATATATATATATATATATATAGATATATATATATCTACAGATATATATATATATATATATATATATATATATATATATATATATATATATATATAGATATATATATATATATATATATATATATATATATATATATATATATACAGGTACATAGGTAGGTAATAGGCTATCTGCCTGAAGGCATATATTAGTACGGCCAGAGTGTGCAGCTATCTCCACCCATAGTGTTAGTTCCCTAGACCTCTGTGTAGTAGAGCTGATGAAGTGCTGCCTGGTGTGACACTTCAGTTTCACATACACTCATCAAGGCTCCTCTGGAAGAGTGTCAATGAGGGACTCGGCCTACTGTTGGTTGGGAGCCTGTTCAAAAGCAATTGACGTCTGTGAGGTAGTACTGTATCCCTCCAACATGTTCTATTTAATGTTGTGATGATGATATCCCTAGAGCATGTGGTACAGTGAGCTTGGGCTTACTACAGATAGCGCATGTACATCAGTTCTGCATTGGACATGGACCTGTCTGTTGGGTAGAGATATCACGAGTAGACAGTATGCAACAGAGTACAGACTGAGTTAAATTCAGTCATGTTGCATGGGGCAACTGTTTGAGGCCAGTAAACCTCTTGTTGAGGTACTTCAGTGCTCTTTCCAGCTGCTGAAGGTGCCTAGTCAGATGTATCGCAACTCTGATATGGTATTGTCATACAGGTCTGATGACTGATGGGCACAGGGAACCTCCTTTGACCTACATGCAAAGACCTTGGCGGTTTGTGGGAACACATAGCATGTATTTCTAACCACGCTGTGAATGTGTTTTTGGAAGTGGAGATGACTATTCTCATGTGTCCATATCAACTCCATATTTATGGTGTTGGCACCTATGTGGTATTTGTATGACTGTAGCTCGGGGCCATAATCCTGTCACCACATCTGTCTGACAGTGAACCTTTATAAGGATGTCTCTGTTGTCCCAAATGTCGGGTATGACAACATTTGCGCAGTCAGCCACAACCTTTGCTAAACATAGCCCTTGTGTGTTTGACTGTATATTTGAAGAGCATACACCAGACAGGTGGGGTCTCATGACTGATCCATGGGGAACAGCAGTTGTTACCAGCTTGAACAGTTGACCACATCTGTGCCCCATTTGGCAATCCATCAGATGACATACATATTTATGCACGGGTTGTTGATATTGTGGATATAGCATGTGTCTGGGATGTTTGCAACGGGCTATACAAGGTCTATGTGGGACATGTGTAGCTCATTTCATTGCTGTATGTCCTGGGTGACTGCTTTGAACACAGTGTAGCAGGTTTGGGAACCATGATCTGCCCCTGAGCAAACCAATATGGCTAGGGTTGGGTGTTTGTAGGCTCCCAATACCTCTGTTTATGAAGTCCATCATGATGAACACCATGGCTTTAGAGATAAGGCTTAATAGGCTTATAAGACAATAGTTCCCATGGTCTGTTGTGCACAAACAATTATGGAGTGTGCCAAACGTTGCTGTAACCCATTCAATAGTTTCATATCCTGTACAGAGGGTGAGGCTCAACAGACTGTTCAGGTGCAGAGTCTATTTGTTCTGGAGTTCACTTATGACACAGCTAGGGAAACAATGTAATCCCATAGACGCCGTGTTTTCAGGTTTGGAAGGAGCTGTTTACCCATTCTATATGTGATATCTGTACTTTCACAATCTCCAGGTATGATGATGGGGGCTTTTGTCAGTGAGAGGGGGGGTATGTATGTATGAGCCTGTCCGACAGGATGTTGGCAATGTCAGTCATTTACAGTTTGCACTGACTCAGGACATATATGAGTGTACATTGCTATTTATGATAGCGGAAGGAAGTGTCATGGTTCTCTAGGGACTCCTTCACAGATTATTTTGCCAGAACCTGGATTGGATAATGTTTGGAGTGCACATTATTTATTGATGATACTGATTGCAGGTTTATTGATCTTCTTTGCTTTTTCACTTTCTGTGAACAACTTAAGTACTTGTGGTACATAGTTTGATTATGTCAGGGTTCCAATATATTATATGTGTCTGTTTTCATGTAACTGTGTGCACAAGGCAGGATTGGTGAATAGTGACAGGTTCCTGGAGTAAAACATGCAACTGCCAGATATGTGTGGCCTACTGCTGTACTCAGACATGGCCTAAGTGTGTGAGCATTACCAGTATGACCTTTCAGAATGTTGTTGCCTGACATTTGCTTCGTTTATTTAAGTATGTCAGCATGCCCGGTATAGACATTTATACTATATGTGTGTGGAAAATCAAGTTGTATTTTTACCGCAGGGCTCACCTTTGTGTCATAAATCAACAGGGATCATGCTGTGCCTGCAGGACTTCCATGAGACAGTTTTCATAGACTTATCAACATTTCTACATACAGGGGGGGGCAGCTATTCTTTGTACATTTCTACCCGGGGGCACACCTGATTGTTACTGTGGGTGTACATAGGATGAGGGGTTCACCTTACACTTCCTCACTTCCTGTGACCTCAGCACAAGAGCGGTAGTAATTGGTTGTTTTGGACCATTTCTAGCTCTTTTGAAGTTCCCTATTTAAAATCCGCCTCTGGGCGTTTTTTTTCTGGCTATACTACTCAGACAAGCTCCTCGTGGTCCCGCAGAGTGGTCCTAGCTACAGAGAACTCAGAAAAGCAACTACTTTCTGGATTTAAGTATCTTTGCTGTTTTTTTACTAGAAATACCTTCTCTAGCTTACCCTAAACAAGCTTAAATTGTTTTTTAGCTGTTTGCTGCATTATTTAATATCTGCACTTAAAGTTACATTTTAGTCGAATTTGATTGAAGGTTTGCTTGTTTGTTTGTTTAATTTAACTGTTGAGGCTGCCCACTAAAGTGTGCTAGCCTGTGTAACTGATTTATTACTGTTTCTGCATTTTCTGTGTGTTTTCTATCTAAAAACAAAAAAACCCAAAAAATAATTCTTGTTTTCCCGCCTCTCCTCGACTAGTTTAGACCAGTTTACAGGCTTTGCTGTATTCTGGGCTGTGGTGTAGTTCCTGTGTTGTCCATTACCTTACTTGGATAGGGGGAAGTTTCTTTGCTCACCAGTGGGAGTGGGGAGCCTTGAGCAGCCTACCTGTCCCTGTAGGAAGTGACCTCAGCAGAAGAGCTGTAGTAATTGGTTATTTTGGACCATTTCTAGCTCTTTTGAAGTTCCCTGTTTAAAATCCGCCTCTGGGCATTTTTTTCTGGTTATACTACTCAGACAAGCTCCTCGTGGTCCTGCAGAGTGGTCCTAGCTACAGAGAACTCAGAAAAGCGACTACTTTCTGGATTTAAGTATCTTTGCTGTTTTTTTACTTGAAATACCTTCTCTAGCTTACCCTAAACAAGCTTAAACTGTTTTTTAGCTGTTTGATGCATTATTTAATATCTGCACTTAAAGTTACATTTTAGTTGAATTTGATCGAAAGTTTGCTTGTTTGTTTGTTTAATTTAACTGTTGAGGCTGCCCACTAAAGTGTGCTAGCCTGTGTAACTGATTTATTACTGTTTCTGCATTTCCTGTGTGTTTTCTATCTAAAAACAAAAAAACAAAAAAATAATCCTTGATTTCCCGCCTCTCCTCGACTAGTTTAGACCAGTTTACAGGCTTTGCTGTATTCTGGGCTGTGGTGTAGTTCCTGTGTTGTCCATTACCTTACTTGGATAGAAGGAAGTTTCTTTGCTCACCAGTGGGAGTAGGGAGCCTTGAGCAGCCTACCTGTCCCTGTAGGAAGTGACCTCAGCAGAAGAGCTGTAGTAATTGGTTGTTTTGGACCATTTCTAGCTCTTTTGAAGTTCCCTGTTTAAAATCCGTGTTTGCATGGCTTTGCGCGGTTGTGCGCATAGCGCAGCACCAGTTAAAACAAGGTTAAACTTCTTCTGGCTCCGCCAAGTCTGCTCTTCAAATTTTCCCTTAAGGAAGCTCTACTCTTAGTATAATCAGACTACTCGCTATATTATAAGGCTAGCACTTGTTCTCAAAACTTCTCTACTAAGTAAGCACTCTCATACTAAGTAAGCACTACATCCACTTACCACCCCTGTGAATATCCACTTCCCTTAAAGGCACAGCACTCCGTTATACTGTTCTAGCATCCTCTCCAGTTCAGCTGGTTAATCTGGGTATCTTGAGACAATGCTACAATTGTCTCATATACACAGACAACCCTCTCCTCCTCCCAACAAACACAAATACATGTGAGAGATGCAACTATATAGCCAAACTGGAGGCTGAACTCTCTCAACTCAGGGCTGGCATGACCAGACAGGAGGAGATGGTAACCACACACACAACAAACCCAGTCCCACATAGACCTACCACAACTGCAAACCAAGCACATAAAAACACAAAGACATACTCGGAGGCTCTAATAAAAAACTTACTAAAACAACAGAGGCTCCCAAAGCAGACATCCAAAAATCCACCACCTCAAAACAAAACACATGCAACACATACTTCAATAAATCAGTGTGTCAATCAATCACAGCCCTTAAGGCCAAACACCATGCCTGATACACTAGTAATAGGTGACTCTATAGTCAGACACACTGATGTCCCGCTTACCAGGCTGAACAAGGAGAGGGTGACTGTGAGCTGCCTATCAGGAGCTAGGATCCGCCACATAACACATGCACTCAGGTCACTCCAAAGCAAGTACAAATATGACTCCGTCATTGTCCATGCTGGCGTGAATGACCTGAGACGTACCTCCCTGGACTACATGAAAAGAGACATAGAGGAGATCTCTGATTATGTAGCCCAGGCTGGTATGACCCTGACCCTGAGCAGCATCTTGCCCTCACCAAGAATGATGCCACAATACAAAGACAAGATGATCAGCTTTAATAATTGGCTCAAGTACTGGTGTCATTCTAAGGGGATCCAATGTCTGTCTGCCTGGGATGACATGTTGGACAAGCCATACTGCATGGACGGCTTGCACCTGTCACCACTGGGCTTCCGGATATTGGCTAAGGCTCTTGCCACCCCCATAGTGCCTTTTTTAGGCAAGGCTCAAAAGACAAACCCACCTCCTTAGAAAACAAAAATGGAAAAAAACTAAGGGTAATGCTGCTCAACGCCAGAAGTCTAAATCTCAAGATGCAGGCACTCTATGCACTCCTCAGTATGGAGAACATCGATGTATGTGCAGTAACTGAAACCTGGTTCAAGGCTCCTGAGAGCACCCCAGTGCTACCAGGCTATACCTCGTATCATGCTTTTCGGCCCCAAAACCCGGGCCGAACCACAAAGGGAGGGGGAGTGTACATATTCATCAAGGACACCCACACCTCCAGGTTAGTAGCAACACATGAAGCATCGGAGACCATACAGGTGCAACTAACCATAAGCAAAACTGCTATACAACTGGTAGCATGTTACAGACCACCCTCTCAATCTCAGGAACCCCACTCAGCCTTGCTGAAGACATTGGAGGATATGAATGTATCACAAAATACCATCATACTGGGAGACTTCAACTACCCTAACATAGATTGGGTACATTATTCTAGCCCTAACACCCTAGCCCAAAGGTTCCTGGAATTCATAAATTCAAATGCACTGGAACAACTAGTCACCTCTCCCACTAGGGGAGATAATATACTAGACCTGATCATCACAAACATGGGGACAAAATGCACCACACCAGAGGTATACCCCTCACTAGTGAGATCTGACTACAAACTAATCACCCTGGATATACATTTCCCACCTCCACCCCCAGAACAAAAGACCACAGTGAAAAACTTCTCAAAAGCAGACTTCACTCTTCTTAAGACTGAGATGGTATCCTTTAAGCCCACTGGGCCAGTGGATACCACATCCCACAATGCTGGATCCTTCACAAATGCTTTTTATGGACATCTCCAAGAATGCATGGATCATGCAATCCCAAATAAATCCAAGTCCCTCTCCACCAAAGGCAAGTGTACTGTCTGGTGGACCTCAACCATTAACAAATTGTATAACAAAAGAAGGAAGCTACTGACGGCAGAGCAAAATCCCATAAAGGGAGGACATCTCTGATCAACACTAGCAGAAAACTACGTTCTCTCATAAAAACATCCAAGGCCAACTTTGAGAGAAAAATCACTAAGGACACTAAAGATAACCACAAAGCCTTCTTCAGCTATGCTAGAAACCTGGGTGGAAACCCTCAGATATGCTCAGAGTTAGTTCACAACAACAAAAAATACACTGAACCCACAGATATTGCCAGCATTCTGGCTGACAGGTTCAGTGCAAATTTCTCCCCTCCCTCACCCCCAAAAGAAGAAATACTTATCCCAGCTGAATGTAATCTCCCTGTCATCTCAGATGTCCAGGTGAGAGCCGCCCTCAGCAAAGCTAAAAACACAGCATCAATGGGACCTGACGGTATCCCAGGTTGCGTGTTACGTGAACTCCAAGAGGGGCTAAACCCGCACATAAAAATGCTATTTAACCTTAGCCTTACTACAGTTTATGTACCTGAACACTGGCGTACAGCAACAGTGGTCCCACTCCACAAAGGGGGTACCTCAACAGACCCTGGGAACTACCGCCCCATACGCTTAACCAGCCTGGTCTGCAAAGCTATGGAAAGAATCATTATGGAACTCATAAACAGGTACATTGGGGACCTACAGACACTTGATCCCACCCAGTTCGGCTTTGTAAAGGGCAGATCCTGCCTTTTGAACCTGGTTGACTTTTTCGAAACAGTCACTAGAGCCATTGATGAGGGCAAAGCAGTCCATACAGCCTACCTGGACTTGGCTAAGGCCTTCGACACAATACCCCACTCAGGCATCATAGATAAGCTCAACAGCTTAAATGTAAACCCTTATGTCACTAGATGGGTTGCAAACCGGCTAAAGGACAGAACCCATAAAGTTAAAATTGCTGGAGCAATGTCAGACTCAAAGGCAGTCACAAGTGGTGTCCCACAGAGATCTGTCCTGGGACCCCTCTTGTTCGGCATTTATTTCTCAGATGTTAAAGCAAACATGGGAGGGTTGTGGCTGACAAAGTTTGCAGATGACTGAAAACTAGGCGCCATAGTCGATAGATACACCAGTGGACACACACATTCTACAAAAAGGCTTCACAGAAACAGACAACTGGTGCCGGAGTCATGGCCTTAAACTAAATGCCAAAAAATGTATAGTCATCCCCTTTGGGAAAAACAAAGTACCCACAAATTATCACATAGACAGCAACCCACTGAGTATGGAAAAAGTAATCAGAGACCTAGGGACCCAAGTCGACAGTGACTTCTCATTTGACACCCACGTTGCCAAAGTGGTTAGAAAGACATTCTACCTTGCACACCTCATCATGAACGGATTCATATCCAGATCCAAGGATGTCATTGCACCCCTATACTCCTCCCTCATCAGACTCATGATTGAGTACAATGCCCCATTTGGTATGTACCTCACCCGGCATTTGCAACAGCTGTAGAGACCACAAAAGTACCTCACCAAGAGGATCAAGGGTCTCCAACATATGTCTTATTCTGCCAGACTAAAGAAACTCCAGCTCTATTCAGTAGCATACAGCCTGCTCAGAGGTGATCTGTGCCTGACGTACAAGGCCATGTCCAATCAGGAACTGATGGATATGCTCCACCTCAAAAAATCCAAATCCATCAGAACCACGAGAGCTAAAGACTTAAACCTCGGCACAAGTATGAATAGGACATGCTGGAGGGATAGATTCATAACCCAGAGGCTTCCCATGCTCTGGAACAAGATCCCAGTTCATGTTAGGCAGAGCCCCTCACTAACTCTCTTCAAGAGAAATCTTGATGAGTGGATGGGAGATCGTAAGTTTACCCCAGGGGTCACATCTGTGTCACTACTAGACAGGGGCACAGTAAACTAATTCTATTATATAAGGGGACCTTCACTGTGTCACTACTAGACAGAGGCACAATATTCTAAATCTATTCTGTGCATTTTTGTACCATTTCATGGGCTGGCGAAAGCCACATCACTATGGCTAGGCTTACAAATGCCCCAGGGCAGATAGCCTAGTACTAAACTATGAAACTATGAAACTATATACATTTGCTAGGCCTGCACTGCTATGTAAGGTACACCATTTCAGTCTGTACTATTGCCTATCATACTGGCTTGAGGCATACTACTGTACTACAGATCTTAGCGTCCAATGTCACGTATATTAGATTGCGACTTCAAAGCCTACCCAACCCACATCACACCGCCTGGCCTGCTGTTCTCTGTCTGCATAGGCATGTGGGGGAGGTTACCCATATGCCTCTTTAGGGGCATGATACAGCATTTCTTTGTGTTTGCATTAGTGTACAATTGTCTTGCTGTGTCTGTGCCAGGGCAATGCTGTCATGGCTTAGTGATTCAGTACTGTGACTATAGTGCACAGTATCCTGGGTTCGAGCCCTGTCACTGCTTTTTATTTTCATGCTGGGCAGACCAGACTGCTTAAGGATCAGTAAAGCAAATATGAGCATCTTAATTGACTTTGCTCAACTTTGCCCATCCTTGCCCAACATTGCTCAACGTTGCCGATGTTGCGCTAGTTAGCGCGGGCAATTTTGTTTACATATACTAAATAGTGGTAAAAGCTGCTTAGCACTGCTTTATATTGCTTAAAACTTGGCAATCATGCCTCAGGTGGTGCTGCAGGGCTGCCTATGTCAGATGCACATACTACACTCCCTATACATGTGTGTAAACAGGTAGTGTCAAGTTAGGCATCCCTTTTATTTTATGTGCGAGTCAGAGAGAGGTATCATTTCCAGGGTTCCTACTGAGCCAGTGTATGTGCTATGCGTTGCCTCTTTGCCAAGGCCAAGGCATACTGAGCATGCCTCCTTCTGCCTACTGGGGCAGGCTCAGGTTGTTCTTCCTCTGAGTCACGCTCTGCCTGTGATGGCCTTGGCAATGGTGGGAGGCTGTTTGGCCCTGCCCCATGCTGTTCCTGCTGCAGCTGTTTTCACAGGATCATATTGTGTAGCATGGCACATACCATGACAATTTGGGTACATGTAGTTGGTGAGTACTGCAAGGCTCCACCAGATGTGTCCAGGCACCAGAACTGTGACTTGAGCATCCCAAACACACGCTCAATTACATTTCCTGTTTGTGCGTGTGCTCATTATGGAGTTCTTGTTCAGGTGTGTGTGCATTTCTGATGGGTGTCATCAGCCACGGCTCCAGTGCGTATCCAGCATCCCCCACTAGGTGACCATCAGGGATGTCCCCATTGGCAAATCTCTGGTACAGTTGCGTCAGATATGGGAATCGTGGTAGCTTCCAGGGCAGCCAGCACACACATTCAGTATTATACCCTGGGCATCGCACACAACCTGGCATTTGATGGAGGGGAAGCCCTTGCGGTTGGTGTAGGCTCTACCCCACTCACCAGGTGGTGCTTTGATGTGTATGTGCGTGAAATCTATTGCACCCACTACCTCAGGGTATTCCGCTATTTGCTGGAAAAGAAGCATATTGCTGGCCATTTCCTCGTGGGAATTGGGGAAATATACATGATCACTGAATTGTGCTGACATGGCATTCAGGAACTGGTGCAGTACCCAGGATGCTAATGCCTGTGAAATCCCCATCATATCACCAGTTGGTCTCTGGAAGATACCTGTTGCTAGTATTCTTAGGCCAACACATACCTTGGTTTCCACTGGGATGGGTTCCCCTTTGTTGGTTCTGTGTGTGAGGCATTGCCTGCACAGCTCAACAATTTACTGCAGGAGGTCTCTGTCCACTCTATAGCGCTCCACTATCTCCAGCTCATGTAACCCTTGGTAGATTACCCTGGGTCTGTACACTCTTCTCCGTCTCCTCACTGTGGGTTGCTCAGCAGCATTCACAATGGCACCACCCTCAGCATCTTGCACATGTTGGCTTATGATAGCAATGGCAGCCCCTAACATTTTTTTGTCTGAGTTAAGCTTTTTAAGTTTTCACTCTTTGTAAACTGCAGTGTTCTTGAGAAAAACATGGGGAATGTTGTTTGCAGAGTGTTAAGTGCTGGGCTAGTGTACTGCCTGTGTAATTGGCTGATTCTAATTTATTTCACCTGGCAGCTCTGCAAGTTCTCCTTGGTTAACTTCCTACTACTTCTTTTCCTTCCTTTTCCCTTTCTGTTTCCACAAGGGGCAGCGCTGTGCAAACAACACAAACACACACACACACACACACACACACACACACACACACACACACACACACACACACACACACACACACAAACACAAGTGCACACAAGCTTGCATGGGCTTACAGGTGCGCAAATGTGCGCACACAATGTAAACACATTTGCAAGAAGTTTCAGATATATCCATGGTGTACACCTTTGGTTTCTGGATTTCAGCTAGGACAACAGTAGACACGCCTCTTCCAATCCTGAGCAACTCAGACCAAACACAAGCCACTCTGCTCCAATAAGCTTACAGTCTTTCATACATACCCCCTCATGATGTCACCTATCGTCTACTCTACTACTCCCCTACTCCTACACTTACACTCTAGGGACATGGCTCACATGCCAGGGAAAATTGGGATTCACTATCCTTATCCTCATTTGCACAGGATTGCCTACTAATGCTTGGTTACATCTCTCAAACTGAGCTTCCCCCCTTAGCAACCAGTACTCAGTAGCCATGTTGTCTTCAGTCTGCCATTCACCTGCATGGCAGAATAAGCTTTTTATTAAAAATGCCCATTTTTGGCTATTTTTTAAATTGTTTTCTGGTTTTTAAAGCGCCGCACGTTTGCGAGGCGCTGCTCTATGCTTAAACATCGGAAATCGGAGAAAAAAATAAAAATTAATTTGTATTAATTTTCAACCTATAAAAATGCCAATGGCCATATATTTGGCCATTGACATGCTTCCTCAACTGGATGCATCCTTTATTTGGAGCTGTCATAGCTCCGTTTAGCTATTTGCAGAACGGTACTCCATTACCAATGGAGTACATTTCTGCAAATAACACTGCTCTTCCATGGACAGGTTAGTGGTTCCTGGATCGCAAATTTACCTCATCTGCATACATTTCAGCAGCAAATGAGGTAATTTGCATACCATAACACTGTCCGTGCAAGAGTAGTTTTAGGAGCTCTCATGCATGCCCCTGCCGGCTATTGCTGAATCGCTCAGCAGACATATTGCCTGTCTGATGTCTTACACTACTCTTAGTCTCCATGCATGCCTTCGTGAATCCGGCCCATGGTCTCCTCGCCATAAGTCTGATACCTGTAAATCCTGCAATGTTGAAAATCTGCAATTGTAAAACAAACAAAGTTAAATGTTTTAACTCAATTCTGCACTGATATCAGATATTGCCTAACTGCAATCCAGTGACTTGTATATACTTACCCTGAGAAACTGTGTCTTGGTGAAAGGGGGGTATCACACACACTTAGCATATATTACCCTTTTCGCACATACATCTCTTGTCAGGATCATTTTTAACAAGACCTCAAATGCTTAAATATTTGCTTTATTTCTACCTGAAAAGTCTATATCAGTAAATATGTTGTTCCATCCAAGCATTCTTTTTAAAATGCATGATATTTGCTTTACACTGAGAATCATCTGCAATGTCTGTAGTCTTTACAGTTCCAGTGAGTTCCAAAAATGTTTATGAAAATGCAATGATGTTTGTTAAACCTTTAATGAAATTCAGAGAAGTTTTATACACTTTGTGTTTTTTCATAGGTTCTGCTGACTTAGCTAGTTTAATATTATTGAAACAGGCATGCAAGTGAACAGAATATTTAGAATATTTATTTGGAACTGTGAACTGCACTAATTTTTTTTTGTTAATCTGCATAAACTTTCCAGAATCATGACTAAATATATGGAAGAGTTTTCTGATGTCAAATTTTTTTATTGAACCTGTGGAGATTAGAATATTTTTTCACCTATGCAGTTTTATATGGACCTGTTCCTTATTCATTTACATAGATTGTTATACTGCCATATTAATAAACTCTGTCTGCCCTCCATGCCAGATTCAGAGGAGAGGGATTGTTAGTACTGAACAAGTAGATATTCATCTCATGAATAAGTGCATGTCACTATGCAGCCACGGTCCACAGAGCAGAAAGTATATTTTAAAGAGTCTGAGCACTATGTGATATAATGTTATACAGAGTATAAACACTGTGTGATGTAATGTAGAACAGCATATGAGCACTGTGTGATGTAATGTGTAGAGTGTGAGCACTGTGTGATATAATGTTGTATAGAATATGGGCACTGTGTGATATAATGTTATAGAGAGTATAAACACTGTGATGTAATGTAGTACAGTATATGAGCGCTGTGTGATGTAATGTGTAGAGTGTGAGCACTGTGTGATATAAAGTTGTATAGACTATGGGCACTGTGTGATATAATGTTATACAAAGTATAAGCACTGTGTGATGTAATGTTCTATAGAGTATGAGCACTGTGTGATGTATTGCATAGAGTGTGAGCACTGTGTGATATAATGTTGTATAGAATATTGCATTGTGTGATATAACGTACAGAGTATGAACAATACGTGATGTAATGTTGTATACAGTATGATTACTGTCACTCATCTAGTCAGAATAAAACAAACAGTTGTGGGTTTGGTTCAAGCAGCTTTATTATATACAAACACATCAGGATTAAGGCTTAGTAACTTAAACTTAAATAAACTTATAAGCAGACTGACTACTGCACTTATACATGTTTACACTCTGGCTGTTCTGTCAAAATGGCACTGCTGCCTGCACATGCTCTCTATTTATATGCACATACCAAAACTTGGAAATGCTTCTTACAGTTGCAAAACATGCTCTGTTCTACAAGTACTGTGTAATGTAATGCTGTGTAGAGCATGTGCAATGTGTCATGCAACTGTTAGTGGCACACAGAAGACCAATATACAAAACTGGCATAATGGCACATCAGGGCAGGCACATCCAAACAAAGTGCAGTGCATGGCAGAATATGCAAGCTGCAAAACACACATACTTTGAGCACTAAAGCAAACATATACAATAGGGGAGGGTGTATATCATGACAGTTGGTGTGCCCTTTGAGAGATAAGAACCTCAGATGCCAAACCAGGTTAGATAATAAAGGAAAACAACTAGCCTGGGCACTCTTTAACGTACATGAGCATTGATGTGGGACATTCAGAGCCAAGTAATGCATGCCATAGATTAAAAGGATGGAGACAGACAATGTCAAGTGGAGACCGACCTCACACATATACTCCTCAGTGTGTGTGTGTGTGTGTGTGTGTGTGTGTGTGTGTGTGTGTGTGTGTGTGTGTGTGTACGTGTGTGTGTATACATGTGAGAGTATGCCCAATAAAACTGATTTCAAAATCCTGCAGTACATACATGTTTATCAATGAATAAAACGTGTTATATCTTCACATATTGACACATTCTACTCTAGCTTTTATTTACATCTAGATTGAGATTAACATATTCACATTATCCTGGAAGTGTATTATCTTTAATCTACAAATCCAGTGCTTTGCTTACCTACCTAGATGTGCTTCTATACTCTCCCTTTTCTTAGATCCAACATCACACATACTCCCCATTTAAATGAACATCCCCTGCTGACTTTATCTTCTTGGTTTTAATTTATGATCAATTGCTTGATGGGAATTGTAATCAATATTGTATTTGTCTTTCTCACATTGCAAGTTGCAAGGTATCCCATGCTGTATGAGTTACAAAAAAGGAAACACTTTATCTAAAGAACTGCAGGTAATGACAATATTGTTTTGAAACAGGTGTGCTTGTACAGTGTGCAGTATCCACAAATGCAACACCCATAGCTTTGTTTCTATATTTTACACATGGATACCAGTATTATGATTGTGTGCAGCCAACAACTGCAGTGTTTTACCATGTCCAACTGCTCCCCTTTGTATCCTGCCCATCCTAGCAGAAATACCTGCATTCTACCCCAGCAAACTAATCAATTAATTCGATGGATCCTAAACAGAATCTAAATCTCTGCTATTCATATTAAACATAAGCAACTTATTCCTAATTTGTGTTAACGTTTAGCTGGAAGACGATCATGTTTCCTTATTTTAATTTTCGGTCTTCATTTTTTAACTGTATATTCAGATTTCTACTTGTACAGGTACATATAAACACTGTAGGCAAAGAGCACTACATATTCACTGAATGTGAATGATCACATGCACTTGTTATACATGGAGTAACATGCTGACAAAATCCCTGGAGAGCTTTGCTATTTTGGTACAATATATTTAAACAGCATCTATGCCCTTTGAAAAATTTTCTTCTACCCTCTTGCTAACAGTGAAACAACAGTTCTACTGCTTTGGCATTATAGAATGGGGTATTTTTTACTTTTGTGAACACTATAATTTGTGCAAGCATAATCAGTTCTCAAATAATTTCTGCACAGTCCCAGTATCTATTCATTTCTAGTTCACAGGTTCATAGGTTGGTACTAGGCTATCGGCCCTAGAGCCTATACAAGCCTAGCCATAACAATTCCCTGGCTATTTCTTCCCACACTATTTACTTCCCTGGACCCCTGTCTAGTAGGGCAACTGATATGATCCCCGGGGTAAATTTCCTTTCTCTCAGCCAATCATCAAGGTTCCTTTTGAATAGGGCCAAAGAGGCACTCTGCTTGACATGTATGGGCAGTCTATTCTAGAGTCTGGGGAGTCTCTGGGTTAGGAACCTATCCCTCCAGCATGTTTTGTTTACTGTGATGACAAGATTTAGATCCCTGGAGCATGTGGCTCTGAGGGATTGGTATTTCTTTAAGTGTAATATGTCCAACAGCTCTGGGTTTGACATGGCCTTGTATGTTAAGCAGAGATCGCCTTGGAGTAGAAGATATGCGACAGTGTATAGCTGGAGTTTTTTAAGGCGGTCAGCATAGGGCATCTGCTTTAGGCCTGTGATTCTTTTTGTGATTGGATGGGAGATAGGAAATTCACCCTGGGGATCATGTCAGTCGCCCTGCTAGACAGGGGTCCATGGAAGTAAATATTGTGGGAAGAAATAGTCTGGGAATTGTTATAGCTAGGCTTGCATAGGCCCTCGGGCCGATAGCCTAGTACCAACCTATGAACAATAGCAACATATCCTTTTTTAAGTGCCATGACATAAATGCAGCTTTGCTTCACCACCCCTAAATAAAGAATATATTTGTAACTAATGCCAATAACTAAAAGTGTAAACCCCATGAAAATGAATATTAATAGTTGCATGTAAGAATATGCAGTATGTAGATGACAAAATGCAGGCATATTTGATCAAAAACAGTACTCCTTTGTGAATATATATATATATATATATATATATATATATATATATATATATATATATATATATATAGCGAAGTAATACCCTCCCTTGTGTATTCAACATTTGTCTCCCCTTCAGTTTCCCTAGCTGCACAATTGCCAACCTGTAGATTCAGGGCTTTTAGCACTGTTAAGATGCAAATGAGGTCTGAACTCATTAGAATTGCTGAATCCCAGTAAAGTGGACCCATGCAGCCATGTTCACATCGTGTAGGCACTCCCTCAGTCCTTGTTTTCAATAGATAGTAACAGTGAATGATGACATCTGGGGAGGGTGTCAGGTTCGACTTACAGAATTGTACCTGTAGGTCTGTGAAGAGGTGAATATGCAAATAAGCAGTGCATAATTCACAAGTTCTGTTTTATTAAGATGCAACCTCCTCTTCATTTGTTGCAAAATGTGTCATATCTGTCTGCTTTAAGTACTTTTTTAATTATTTTAGTCAGTGTTTGTGCGATACAACGCTTAGCGCAACCATGGGAAATGGAGGAATAAATGTCAAGTTTCTCTGTGCTTGTCATATAACTATTCCTGTGGCAGCATGTGAATGTGAAAGGCTAGAATATACATGGTCCTGGATTCTAGTACAAAGTGTGCAACCTGTCCTTCACTTTTTATGGTCCATGTTTGTGTGATATCATGGGAATGGAGGAAAGTAATACCAGTTTTGCCTGTGCTCATCTTATTTATGTGACGGAGCATGAACGTGTGTGGAGGTGCACATTGCACACTTATAAGCAGGTGTGTTTAATAACTGCTAATTACAGCATAAGCAGGTGAATTGCATGTTAATGAACCAATCCAACATGGTGGAGCTATTCAACAAGCTATACAGCATCCATGTAGACTTCATTCTGTTTTTTCCTGCATACATCAATACTATTGGAGTAGACACATGGAAAATCTACAGGGACGCAGTGCTAGGGGATGCTGCTACATTGATCCATTCATATGTGCTACAGGCTGAAGCCAGTGGTGCTGCTGCTGATGCCAATAGGCCTTGGTCAAGACGGAGAAGAGTTTTCAGGCCCTGAGTAACTTTTCAGATGCTACATGACTTAGAGCACTACATGGTGAATAAGGACGCACTACAAGAACTCTGTGACCTTTGCCACTCTCAACTCAGAGCCATGGCCAACCAAAGGGATCCCATCCCAGTGGAAACTAAGGTATGTGTAGCCCTTAGAGTCTTAGCTACAGGCACCATTTTAAGACCAACTGGGGACATGGTGTGACACAGACATCGGCATCCATGATCCTCCACCATTTCCTGGATGCTATGCTCATGCATGCCAGTGAGCACATATGTTTTCCCTGTAGTTCTGAGGAGTGTGCTAGCAATATGCAACAGTTCTACCATGTTGCACACTACCCTGACGTACTGGGAGCCCATAGATTAACTCATGCACACATTAAGGCACCACCTGGTGAGCAAGGCAGAATCTACATTAACTGCATGGTATACTACTCCATTGACTGCTAAGTCATGTGTAATGCCAAGGGAATTCTCTTGAATGTATGTGCTGGAAACCCTGGCAGTTATCATGTCTTCAAAAATCATGTCAATGGAAAGCCCAGACACAGGGAGGAGGCCATGGTTCCAAAGCGGGCCAAACTAAAGCATATTTTATTTGAAACCAAGCCACATATTGATGCACAGGAATCACAGAAAAATGTTTCTCAACAAATGAGAAATCTCTTACAAACCCAGTGCATATGTCTCATACTGCTGACAGTAACTTTTCTGGTCAGCCTGGCTCTTACAGTTTTTGCAATATTTTTAATAGGAAAAGTCCAAACTACTAACAATCAATGAACTGGCTAGCCATCCAGACAGCACTACAGTGACCCAAACAGGTGCCATCTACACTTCTTCACAGATAGGAAAAAGAGATTTGTTGAAGGAGAGTCCCGAGATTTTTTTGGAAATTTGTTGTTACTATATCCACTTCACCTAACTCTTCCTTAGACTTGAGTAAGTCACCATTGATTCTTGACATTGAAAATGAAGATTCAGTCTAAAAAAAGTTCTATGTTGTCCACAGTTCCTTTATGTTTGGACAAATGTGACCTATAGACCTCCTTTCAAGTTCCAGCTTTAGAAGGAAAGATTTTTGGAAGGGGAATTCGAATGAGAGACCCTAGGATCAAAGTAAGCAAAGTAATGGAGAAAAAGGTTTTGGATTCCTGTGTGAGCTTACTACCTAGGATATTTTTGTATCTACGTCTGGCCTAATTAATGTTCTAACGAATGGGATGTTTAACATTTTCTGTTTTGTCAACTGTTTGTATTTTGTGAGATCAGCGGACATTGTATTTTTCCAATGGGTGTTTGATTTGGATTAGATGGCGAGGGATGGTGTATGCTTTTATGTAACTTGCTTGCCTCAATAATTACTGAATAACTGACTGCACCCTTATCCCTACTAGGTAATTAGTGTACGCACCCCATCAGGATAGCCAGTAGCCAAACCCTCCAAACAGTCCCCCACTTACTCCTTATCCACTCACTACTACAACTGCCTTTTCCTCCTTCCACTCCACCCTTCTATATCCCTGTGAATACACCATCACACATTTCATTCTAATCCTCTCCTCTCAAACTTAACCATCTCTCTTCCTACATATCCTTCTCACTTAACTCATACTCTGTCTCCCACCATGCAAACAAAATCTGCCTATGCTGTAATACCCTTATTTCTAAGCCTAAGCCTCTTCTGCTTACTCTGCCTTACTAGTCTCCCAGTTTTACCACTTCCCTCCCTTTCATACAACTGTGATTTACATTAAAAAGACTTTCCCTTTACAACCCAAACCTCCCCCCACCTCTACAAACATAATGAATCTTTTTTGTTTCAAAAGAAGCTCTTCTTTACCCCTAGTAAACCACTTCCCATACCCATCAAACTCACCTCATTAGGTTCCAATATCTACACCTATGACCCATTAGAAAATAGATACCTATCCATACTCTACTCAAAATTTATCACCCTCCTCCTTCATTCCGGAGACATACACCCTAACCCAGGGCCTTCATATAACTCCACCTCTAAACCACATTCACATAGCTCTCCCCTGCACCACAAATCTCTTCTCCTTGCCACACTTAATGCCAGGAGCCTTTGTAATAAAATACCTTCCTTTCACGCCTGGATCTCTCATAACAAACCTGCTATTGTCTCCATCACAGAAACCTGGCTAAAACCACACACAAAAGATACCAAAATTATGCCCCCTAACTATAAACTTATAAGAAGTGACAGACCTCAATAGAAAGGTGGAGTAGCCTTACTCTTCTCCTCCACCTTAACAGTAACACCCTATACTAAGCCCATACCCTCATTTGACACCGCCGAGCTAACCCTCGCCCTTCTCAAAGTAAACAACAATAAAACATTATGCATTGCCTCCCTGTACATTCCTCCTGGTAACAATATCCCTATATTGGAAGATATTCATGCCTGGTTCACTTCCTACCTGCCTACATATGCCATTCCCCTCCACCATCCTCTTTCAACACAGACACTTTACCACCCGCAACATGCAAAACTTCAACCCCCTAATTTTCTCTAATACCTTAAAACAGATAGACTGGAACCCTCTAAGGTCCCTCGTTTTAGATGCTGCAGTCTCACATTTCAATCGAATTTTCACTGATATATTTAACCACTTTGCCCCCAGTAGAACCAAAAGTCTCAGATCCAAAACAGCCCCCTGGCTAATCACCAAGATAAAATCTGGAAACACTACCAAAAATGCAAAACTCCCAACTCTCTTGCCAAATACAAGCAACTGCGAAATCAAGTAAAAAAACATAGCCACTGACCACAAATCCTACTACCTTAAACTTCAAAATAATCATAAAAACCAACCCCAGAACATTTTGGAATAGCATTTCATCAATATTATCCCCAAGCAAAAAAGAGAACCCTTGCCCTGACCCAGACACACCAGACCTCCACCTAGTTACCCAATTTAACTCCTTTTTCATTGACTCCATAGGCAAACTTACCTGTTCTTTCCCTAACAACACCCCCCAACTTAACTGATAACAAAAACTTAACATCCATGAATCCTAAGTCCTCCCCTTTTACTCTCAAATTCATTCCTACCCACACCATAAGAAAGCTCCTACAAAAGTTAAAACCTTGCTCTAATGCCCTAGAACATTCCATCCAAATTTCTCCAACTAGCTGCTGATGGCATAGCCCTTCCAATCAGCATCCTAATCAATCGCTCCATTCAGGAGTCCTATGTACCATACCTCTGGAAAAAAGCCTTCATCACCCCCCTCAATAAAAGAGGTACAAACTGTTCAATCTCCAACTTTCGCCCTATTGTTATCCTATCCCCTATCTCTAAGATACTCGAAAAATGTATTCACCTCCAACTATTACCCTACCTATTGGACAACTAATTCCTAACTCCTATCCAACACTGGTTCATACCAGGACATAGCACCACCACTGCCCTTTCTTCCTTTCTCAAAATCATTAACTCTGCTCGTGACTATGGGAACATAGTTTCTACGTGCCTCCTTGACTTATCTAAAGCTTTCGATGTGGTCTCTCATGTGCTTCTCCTTTCTAAACTCTCCCATCTTAATCTCTCCTCTTCGTCTATCAAATGGTTCTCCAGCTATCTCTCAGCCAGGGAACAAGCTGTAAATTGGAACTACTGCACTTCCTCTTTCCTTCCACCAAAAGATCCCTAATGCTAAACTGGTGCAATAAGCAGACGACTCCACTATCATCTGCTCAGCCAAAACTCTTCCTTTACTAATAAACCTTACACAAGAAGCCTTCTACTCCACTGAGTCCTGGATGCTTGACAATTACCTAGCCCTAAATGCCTCCAAATCTAAAATAATGATCTTTATCCCTTTTAGACATACCACTGCTGATAAAGCATCCTTCTCTATACTTAGCCTAAACAAAACAACTATTGAAATAGTTCCCCATACAAAACTTGTGGGCATTCTTATCGATGACCAGCTAAAATATGATATCCACCTACAAACCAATATTAAAAATACTCATCAGAAACTTGGTATGCTTTATCCATACAGGCGCTACCTTTTTCTGTCTTCTAGACAACTCCTGTCTACCACCTACCTACTACCCTCCCTTTTGTATGGAACTCTGCTACTCTCTAACCTCCAATCATCCCTAAAATCTAAACTTTCCTCGTGTTATAACAAAATTTCAAAATTTGCCACAGGATCCAAATCCTCTACTCACCATTGTAACTCCCTACATGCTCTAAACTGGTTGGAACTCCCAAGCTACCTATATTTCATTCAACTAACTACAGCCCACAAGCTAATTTTCAAACCTTCTAACTGTCCATCATGCTCCTCTTCCCTAAAACTTCACCAGTCACATAGAACACTTAGATCCACAAATCAGAACCTCTTAGAACTTTACAAGCGTTTACATGCACCAGAGCAACTTCTACTATCATTCTCCCTTGCCAGATTATGGAACTCTCTTCCCCCTTACATTAGAACTACCCCTAATCTACCATCCTTTAAAACCCTGCTCTACTTTCACCTCTACTCCTTCTGGGAGTGCTCCTGTACCCATCCTACCAGATTCCTGATAACTATCCCTATTCTATTCTACTCTAATATCTGCCACTACTTCAATTCATCTCTCTAAAATTCCTTTGCCTAAATACATGTAGTGTATTAAATGAACATAAATTTATTGTTTTTGCTAATATCTTATAAGTGATTGACTCAGCTCATATATTTCAAGATATGTAAAATCTTGCCTTACTGTATATTGAATGTTAAACTGTTGTTCTCATATGCTGTACTAATACATTGTATATTGTACATTGTTTTTCTGTCTGGAGCTTTTCTCCTCGGGCCTCCATTGAAAACGGGCTACCTTGGCCCAATGGACTTTCCCGGTTAACAAACTGAAATAAATAAATAAATGACTCCCACATCTGGCAGACATCACAGCTATACCAAATGTTTGCTAAGGTGGACATCCCACATGGCCATTTACTGGGGGATGCCTGTTATGCACTGGTACTGTGGCTGATGACTCCCCTCAGAAATGCACACACAGCCATGGAAGAAAGCCATAATGAGCCACATGCTCAAAAAAGAAACATCAAAGAGCATGCGTTTTGGCTGCTGAAGTCACAGTTCTGCTGCCTAGATACATCTGATGGAGCCCTGGATTATAGTCCACACACATCTACACAAGACTTCACAATATCTGCTATGCTCCACAATCTGATCTTGTGGAAACAACTGCAGTAGGACCAACAAGGGTAAGTGACACACATCCCCCCACCAATGCCTAGCTCACCACAGCCACAGTCATAGGAGAACTCAGAGGGGGAACCACCAGCTGTTGTGGCTGGAGGCAGACGTAGGCATGCTCAGTGTGCCTGTGTTTTGGCAAAGAGACAAATGCATAGCATATTCATTGACCACCTAGGTGCCTAATACCTTTCTCCTACTCACATACATACAGTAAAATTGAAGTCAGGCAACTCACACAACCTTTACCTCCCACATTGGCTGTGTACTGCTTGCATCAGAAAGAGTCAGCCCTGAACTAAAACTGTGTCAACTGTTGCATTTGCAAGGTGAGTTCTGAATCTAGAGTGTATCCTTTAATAATATTATGGTATATCTTGTATTTCTTAATTTGGTACAGTAATAAAGTAAATAGTGGTAGATTTGTATAGAAAGTACCTTAATAAATAACATTAGAGACTTATTTTACTTATATGTATCCATTAGTAAGTAGTAAGCCTCAGGTATCAAAGATTCACAGTCATACCTCTCAAAAGTACTAATGATCAGTGCACGCCCTCAGTTTAGCACCATACCTTTGTACTGGCAAATTATTAGAGAAAGACATTAGAAAGTAATGATTCACATTGCAGTTTCTGACTTTACAACCCTTCCCAAAATTAAACAACAGGCAGGATATAGAACAAGGATAACAAGAGCATATTATCCTTGTTTGTGCCATAGCAGTAACTCATCTTTGCCCCCTCAAGAGAACAGGCTATTTTTGTTTGTGCCGTAACAGTCCTCTCAAAAGAGCAGTGTATCATTGTCCATGCTATAGCACTAACTCCCCTATGCTCCCCCCAAAAGAACAGTATATGCTTGCTTGTGCCATTCAATCTGGCCTTCAGTTGCCGACAGATACATTTTATTTTACTCCCAATTAATATCCTCACACATTTTAAGACCAATGATATGGAATGGCTTACATACTGCATGTCTCACACTACTGATTAGATAAGCGATGAATAACCAAGAAACAAAGAAATGTAAGACAGAGCTATATATTTACAACCATAATCACAACAGGTTGCGTGATAACCCAAAATAATTCTGGAAATCTATTAATTCCCTACTCCACCCAGGATCCAGGAATAATCCCTGCCCAGACCCTAGCATAACTGACTCAGAACTCAGCTCTCTCTTTAACACATTTTTTACTGACTCTATAGCTAATCTTACCAAATCTTTCCCAGACAACAAACCTTCCTACTCTCATTCCTCTACTCCCTCCTACCCTCTTAACTCCCCTCCTAATTTCCATCTCAAACCTGTTCCAACTACTTTTATAAAAAGACTTCTCACTAAACTAAAGCATTGCTCAAATGCCCCTGACAACATACCCTCCTCCTTCCTCAAAGCTGCTGCTGAAGGTATTGCCATCCCTGTCAGCATCCCAATCAATAGATTTTTAAAAGAATCTTACGTACCCAAACTCTGGCGTGCTGACTTCATCCTTCCTCTTCATAAAGGAGGCAAAAACACTAATATCTCCAACTTCCGCCCAATCGCCCTTCTTTCACCTATATCAAAAATTCTTGAAAAATGTGTCCACCACAAACTTATGCCTTTCTTAACCCAAAATAACCTCATAACTCCCACCCAGCATGGTTTCCGTCCTGGCCACAGCACCATTACCGCCTTACTATCCTTCTTAGAAACAGTAAATCGGGCCCAAGACTCCGGTTTACTAGTATCCTCAACACTACTTGATCTTTCTAAAGCCTTCGACACTATCTCCCACAAACACCTTCTCTGCCATCTCTCCAATCTTCATCTCTCCCCTGAAACCCTCTCCTGGTTCTTCAGCTACCTATCTGACAGATCACAAGCTGTCAGATGGAATAACTCTACCTCCTCCTTCCTGCCCACACCCACCGGTGTTCCCCAGGGATCCATCCTTGGACCCATGCTCTTCAACATCTTCATAAATAACCTTCACACTGTCATCCCTGACACAACAGTTATCCAATACGCTGATGACTCCACCTTAGTTTGCTCAGCTGCCAACCTGCCAGAATTACTGTCAAAAACTCAAATAGCTTTTTCCACTACCGAGAACTGGATGCACTGCAACCATCTCTCTCTCAACTCTAATAAATCTAAAATACTTCTCTTCCCACCCACCAGGGCCTACTCCTTTGACAGAAATGCTTTCAAAGTCCTTAGCTAAAGCAACACTGCCATAGAAGTGGTTCCTTCTGGAAAACTCCTTGGTATCACCATAGATGAATACCTTAAATGTGATATCCATGTACAACAAAACATCAAGAAAACCCACCAAAAACTTGGTATGCTCTACAGGAATAACCGCTTTCTCTCCAACTCCTCCAGGCATACTTTAGCAACTACCTATCTCCTTCCTTCCTTACTATATGGAGCCCCTCTTCTAACTAACCTGTCTTCTTCCATCACCTCTAAACTTGAAACTTGCTATAATAAAATCTCCAAATTCGCAACCAAATCCAAAACCTGTACTCACCACTTCCTCACCCTACAATCATTGAACTGGCTGGAACTCCCTAACTACCTCGACTACCTCCAACTTACCACTGCTCACAAATTAATATTCTTTCCAAATAAGTGCCCAGCACTAACAAACATCCTTCCCCCTTACATCCCAACCAGATCCCTGAGATCTGAACATCAAAATTTAATCTCTATTCATAAACCCAAATGCCCTGCAGGCCAACTCCTTCTCTCTTTCATTGTAGGCAAAAAATGGAACTCTCTTCCTCCCTCACTTAGGACGATACCTGACCCCGAATCTTTCAAGACACAACTTTTCTCATTTCTATCTTCCAAACGCAAATGCTCCTGCTTTCACCCTACATAAATACAAATAAATTTTCCCATAGAGCCTACTAAACTCCTGCTGCAAACTTCACTACTTCCTTCCTTTTCTATTTACCTTACACAAACCTAATCCATCACCTTCTGATCATTCAATTTCTCTTTCAACTCCTAGCATGTATATAACGCAACTATCCAGTAATCACTGATGCCTATTTCTTGACAATTGATTCGTATTGCTCTGAATGTAAAAACCTGCAACCTTTGTCTCATTGCATGTACAATGACAATTTATTCTTTTACTATACCTGTTTTGTATAAATTCATACATGTATTTCACCTTTGCATTTGGCATTTTTTGTAACCTCTAATTGTTTCTCTTATAGGTTCATAGGTTCATAGGTTCATACTAGGCTATCTGCCCAAGGGCATTTATAAGCCTAGCCCAGAGTTTTGTGGCTTTCACCACCCCTTTAGTTTGAAGGAAACTATGCCCATTATTTTGCTGTGCCTCTGTCAAGCAGTGACACTGAGGTAATCCCTGGGGTATATCTGCGATCTCCCATCCATTGGTCAAGATTTCTCTTGAACATGGTCAGCGAGGTGCTCTGCCTTACATGTACCGGGATTTTGTTCCACAGCATAGGGAGTCTCTGGGTGATGAATCTGTCCCTCCAGCATGTCCTATTAATAACCGTGTCAAGGTTTAAGTCTCCCGCCCTTGTAGTTCTGAGGGATCTAGATTTTTTGAGGTGAAGCATGTTCATCAAATCTGGGTTTGACATGGCCTTGTATGTCAGGCACAGGTCACCTTTGAGCAAGCGGTAAGCGACTGAATAGAGCTGGAGTTCTTTCAGTCGGGCAGCATAAGACATATTTTTAAGACCCTTTATCCTTTTGGTAAGGAACTTTTGGGGCCTTTCCAGCTGCTGCAGGTGTCTGGTCAGATACATTCCGAATGGGGCATTGTACTCAATCATTGGTCTGATGAGTGATGAGTACAGGGGGACGATGACCTCCCTTGATCTAGATGTGAATCCCTTCATGATCACGTGGGCAATGTAGAAGGTCTTCCTAACTACTTTAGCAACGTGAGTGTCAAACGAAAGGTTACTGTCAACCTGGGTCCCCAGATCCCTGATAACCTCTTCTGTGCTGAGTGGATTGCCACCTATATGGTAGCTAGGGGTAACCTTGTTTTTCCCGAAGGGTATGACTATGTATTTCTTGGCGTTTAACTTTAGGCCATGGCTCTGGCACCAGTCATCCATTTCTGTGAGACCCTTCTAAAGGATATCTGTGTCAGATGTGTTCTCGACTATGGCGCCCAGTTTGCAATCATCTGCAAACTTTGTCAGCCATAACCCTACTGTGTTTGCTTGTACTTCTGAAAAGTAGATGCCGAACAAGAGTGGGCCAAGGACTGAGCCCTGTGGGACACCACTTGTGACAGGCTTTGAGTCTGACATGGCGCCAGCAACTCTGACCCTGTGGGTTCTGTCACTTAGCCAGTTTGCAACCCATCTTGTGATGTATGGGTTTACATTTAAGCTGATGAGTTTTTCAATGATACCTGAGTAGGGTATTGTGTCGAAAGCCTTTGCCAGGTCGAGGTAGGCAGTATGGACTGCCTTTCCCTCATCAATGGCCTTGGTGACTGTTTCAAAAAAGTCAACCAAGTTTAAAAGGCATGATCTGCCTTTGACAAAGCCAAACTGGGTTGGATCTAATGTCTGCAAGTTCCCTATGTCTTTATTTATGAGTTCCATTATGATCCTCTCCATAGCTTTGCAGATCAGGCTTGTCAAGCTGATGGGACAGTAATTCCCAGGGTCGGTGGAGGCACCACCTTTGTGAAGTGGGACCACAGTTGCCGTGCGCCACTCCTTGGGTACGTATCCTGAGGTGAGGCTAAGATTAAACAGCTGTCCTCACTGCGGGTTTAATTCCTCATTTAGTTCGTGGAGCACACAGCCAGGGACACCATCCGATCCCATGGATGCTGTGTTTTCCGCCTTGGAGAGAGCAGTTCTCACCTGGGCGTTAGAGATGTTTGGGGGGGCTACAATCCTCTGGTATAGATATCTCTCCTTCTGGGGGGGAGGGGGGGGGAGAAGTTTGCACTGAACCTGTCAGCCAGTATGTTGGCAATGTCTGTAGGTTCAGTAATTTTCACATCATTTTGAACTAATTCTGAGCATATCTGGGAGTTTCCTCCCAGGTTTCTAACATAGCTAAAGAAGGCCTTATGATTGTCTTTTGAGTCCTTAGCGATTTTTCTCTCAAAATTTGCCTTGGATGATTTTATGAGAGCTCTTAGTTTTTTACTTATAATGATCAGAGGTGTCTTACCTTTTAAGGATTTTGGTCTATCTTGTAGTAGCTTCCTCCTTTTGTTGTAGAGTTTGTTTATGGCTGGGGTCCACCAGACTGGACGCTTGCCTTTGGTACAAAGAGTCTTTGCTTTGTTTGGGATTGCCTGATCCATGCAGTCCTGTAGGTGCTAGTAGAAGGCGTTTGTAAGTGATTCCGCGGCTTGAGTAATGTTTTCTGCCAGCTCGGGGGCATTAAAGGAGACCACACTAGTCTTTAGAAGTGTGAAGTCGGCTTTTGAGAAGTTCTTCACTGTGGTCTTTTTTATCTCAGGTGGGGGCGGGATGAGGACCTCCAGTGAGATTAGTTTATGATCTGATCTCACCAGTGAGGGGTATACTTCCGGTGTTGAACATTGTGATCCCATGTTCATGATGATGAGATCAAGTATGTTTTCACCTCTTGTGGGGATGGTGACTAGTTGTTCCATGGCATTTGAGTTTATGAACTCCAGGAACCTTTGGGCTAGAGTGTTTGGGCTTGAGTAGTGATCCCAGTCTATATTAGGGTAGTTGAAGTCACCTAGTATGATGGTGTTTGGAGATACATTTATCCACTCCAGTGTTTTCAGGAAAGCTATGTGAGGTTCCTGAGTTTGAGAGGGTGGCCTGTAACATGCTACAAATTGCAGAGCAGTCTTGCCTATGGTTAATTGCACCTGGATGGTCTCCGATGCATCGTGCGTTGCCACCAACCTTGAGGTGTGGGTGTCCTTGATGAATATGGACACCCCCCTCCTTTCTTGGTGTTGTCCGGATTTTGGGGCTGGAACGCATGATATGAGGTAAAACCTGATAGTGCTGGGGTGCTCTCAGGAGCCTTAAACCAGGTTTCAGTCACAGCACAGACATCGCTGTTCTCCATACTGAGAAGGGCCTCGAGTGCGTGCATCTTGAGGTTGAGACTTCTGGCATTGAGCAGCATTACCCTTAGTTTTTTTCCTTTTTTGTGTTCTAGGGTGGTAGGTTTAGAATTTGAGCCTTGCCTAAAAAAGGCACTATGGGGGTGGCAAGAGCCTTTGCCAATATCCGGAAGCCCAGGGGTGACAGGTGCAAGCTGTGCCTTGCGAAGCAGCGTGGCTTATGGAACTTTTCTCCCCGGGCCTCCACTGAAAATGGGCACATTCTAGCCCAGTGGACTTCCCCTGTAATCAAACTGAAATAAATAAATAAATAAATAATAACTAAGTGCCCTATGTCCTTATATTATGAAGATAATTAAATGTACAAATAACAGTTGATGGTTTGATAGTAGTGGACATTCTGCTGCAGTTGGTTGTGTGAAGAATGACTTCAGTTCTATGCTGCAAAGATGTATGTGTGGCAAAGAGGAATAAAGTATTCATCCTGTTTTCCAAAACTGCATTGGCGTGAGAGTTCAAATCCTGAAATATAAAAATATTTTGTGTGTACTATCATTTTCTATTGTGTATGCCATGCATTGATTTCCTTCATTTCACGTATGTCTCCCTTTTTTCTTTTCTTACTTTTCTTGTGTTTAATTCCACATTTTGAGTGATGCCCCGCATAGCACAAACAGTGAAACCAAGAATCAAATACATTTCAGGTTTGGCTATGCTTATGTGGTTTGTGCGAGGCATAGCACTGTAGAAAAAGGGAAAAAATGGACCACCTAGGAAGCACACAGCCAAAAATAGAAATTGGATATAGTCAATTAATGCTCTTCACTATTGAAAAAACTCATCCTGGAGTACAGATGGTACTGAGTTCTAACACAGAGTCCAAAACCTTTGTTTTACTGCTGTGACATTATAGTTTTCAGCAACGGAGTGCAACATGGACAACTATTTCCTCAACCTATTTGTGGCAACAGTTGCAAGTGTAAGACTGCCATACACATGGTCATGGGTTCAAATACAACATATTCCATACACTATTACCTTTATTGATTTAGTAATCTATGTATTATCACATTTATTATCAAATGTATGACTAAGGGTATACTGTGTTCTATAGTCCTATAAATGTATTCCTGCTATTTGGACTGGCATGGCCTTCACTTTTGCCAACAACACACGAATAACTGCCTGTACATGCAATGACCCTGAAATTGCATTGCTTGCCACTGTTGCTTTCTGCTTACCATTGCAGAAATGCAGTGCTGATAACTAGCAGGTATATGTTAGATACTCAATACTAACTATCAGATGTTAGCAATGTGGCTTGTGTTTGTTTGCACACTGCTTACCTGCATGCAAACAGATGTAACTCGCATGCATGTACACTTTAATAAACATTGAGGAAACCCACTGCTCAATGAAATATGGAATTGTATATACAATGCTTTGTTATTGGTGTTTATTGTCCATTCCCTTTGTATGACATACAACTGCATGTGTGAAGTACAGAACTAACTCAAAAAAACAAACCACCCTGGTAGAATTACAAAATCAATAGGTTGTATAACAGGAGGAAGAAAATCATGGCAAAAATAAGAAGAAGCAGCAACCAGCAGGATAAAAGCACTCTCATCAAACTAAGCAAACAAATCAGAGGTTAAATTAAGTCTACCAAAGCCAAATTTGAGTTAAGTTTGGCCTCTCAGGCCAAGGACAACCACAAAGCATTATTTAGTTATGTCCACAACCTCAAAGGCAATACACAATTGTGTGCAGAACTCATTGCAAATTAAGTCACCTGTACTGAGTCAAAAGGTATAGCAAACCTCCTGGCTGATAAATTCAGCTCAAACTTTACCCCTCTCCCCCCTCTACCTTTCCTCAGGAAATATCATCAAATATAACTCCGCCTACTATCACTAGGGAGCAGGTCCTTAAATCTCTCTCTAAGACCAAGGACACTGCATCAATAGGCTCAGACAATATCCCAGGATGCCTTCTAAATAGCATGAAACATGACTTATCAGGGCCTCTGGAATTACTATTTAACTGTAGTTTCCAAATAGGCTTCATGCCTCATGAATGGAGAAAGGCAACAGTCATCCCTCTGCACAAAGGTGGGCCACCTACAGACTCTGGAAACTACAGACTCATAAGTCTCACTGGTCTTATATATAAAGCCATGGAAATAATTATCATGGAGATGATCAACAGAGATATAGTTAACCTCCAGACACTGGACTTACCCCAGTTTGATTTCGTCAAGGGCAGATCATGCCTACTTAACCTGGTGGACTTCTTTGAGTAGGTCACCAAAGCAGTGGATGAGGGAAACATTTTTCACACTTCCTACCTTGACATGGTCAAGGCATTTGACACAATACCCCATTGGGGCATTGCTGACATACTCAATAAGTGAAGTACAGACACATATGTCACCCAGTGGATAGCCAACTGGCTCACAGAATGGACCCAGAAAGTTAAAATTGGGGAGTCCACCTCTACAAAGTGGCCAGTCACAAATGTAGTCCCTCAAGGATTAGTCCTGGGACCACTCCTTTTTGGCATTTACTTCTCAAAAGTCAAGACCAATGTCAGTGGTCTCTGGCTGACTTCATTTGCAGAGGATTGCAAATTAAGAGCTGTCAATGAATCTCACACTGACAGAAATAATCTCAAGGAGGGGCTGACTTAGACAAATAACTCATGTCAGATTCATGGACCAAAATAAATGCCAAAAAATGCATAATAGTATCCTTTGAGAAGTCATCCATTCCTGGTAACTATCATATTGACAACACACCCCTTAGTGCTGACCCAGTAGTCAGGGACTTAGGAACACATATAGATAGTAATCTAGCCTTTGACCATTACACGTCTACAGTGGTGATGAAATCATTCTATGTTGCCAACTTATAAACAAAAGTATGTCATCTAAGTCCAAGGAAGTCATTGTTGCATTGTATTAGGCATTCATCAGACCTATCCATGATCAGTAAAAAAACAGTCCCCTATACTAATCTGGTATGTCCAAGGGTCAGTTTCAAGGTTACTCTCCAGTCCAGCTGGTGAATCTGGGAATTCTGAGGCAATGTTACAATTGCCTTATGTACACAGACAACCCTCTCCTCCTTCCAACAAACTCTAATACATGTGAGACATGCAGTTACACAGCCAAACTGGAGGCAGAGCTCTCTCAACCCAAGACTGGCACAGTCAGTCAGGAGGAAAAGGTAACCACCCACACCACAAATCCAGTCTCACACAGACCTATTGCATCTGCATACCCAACACATAAACACACAAAAACATACTCGGAGGCTCTAAATAAAAATCTGCCTAAACAGCGAAGACCTCCTAAGCAGATATCCAAGCAACAGCCACCCCTCAACAATACCCATGAATCACATATCTCAAAAATCAGTGTGCCTCACAGTCACAGCCCTTAAGGCCAAACAACACACCAAATACACTTGTTATAGGGGACACTATTATCTGGCACACTGACATCACGCTCACCAGACTGAACAAGGAGAAGGTCACTGTAAGCTGTGTGTCGGGTGCCAGGATCCGCCACATAACACAAGCACTCAGGTCACTCCAAAGCAAGTACAAGTATGACTCCCTCATTGTCAATGCTGGTGTGAATGACCTGAGACGTACCTCCCTGGACTACATGAAAGAGACATAGAGGAGCTCTCTGACCATGTAACCCCTATGACCCTGACCTTGAGTAGCATCTTGCCCTCACCAAGAATGATGCCACAGTATAAAGACAAAATGATCAGTTTCAACAATTGGCTAAAGTATTGGTGTCATTCAAAGGGGATCCAGTGTCTGTCAGCCTGGGATGACATGCTCGACAAGCCACATTGCTTCGCTAGGGATGGCTTGCACCTGTCACCCTTAGACTTTCGTATACTGGCCAAGGCTCTTGCCACCCCTATAGTGCCTTTTTTAGGCAAGGCTCAAAGGACAAACCCACCTCCATAGACAACCCAAGGATAAAAAAACTAAAGGTAATGCTACTCAATGCCAGAAGTCTAAACCTCAAGATGCACGCACTCGAGGCTCTCCTCAGTATGGAGAAAATCGATGCCTGTGCAGTAACAGAAACCTGGTTCAAGGCTCCTGAGAGCACCCCAGCACTACCAGGTTATAACTCATACCATGCGTTTCAGCCCCAAAACTCGGACCGAAGCACAAAAGGAGAGGAAGTATCTATATTCATCAAAGATACCTACACCTCCAGGTTAGTGGCACTGCACGAAGCATTGGAAACCATCCATGTGCAACTAATAGTGGGCAAAACTGCCTTTCAGTTTGTAGCCTGCTACAGAACACCCTCCCTATTACAGGAACCCCACTTGGCATTCCTGAGAACACTGGAGAATATGAAGGTCTCTCCAAACACTATGTTATTGGGTGACTTCAACTACCCAAGCATTGACTGGGGAAACTACTCAAGCCCAAACACCCTCGCCCAACGGTTTCTTGAATTTATAAACTCTAACACAATGGAACAACTGGTCACCACTCCCACAAGAGGGAACAACATATTGGACCTGGTCATCACCAACATGGGAACTCTATGTTCCACTCCAGAGGTAAACCCCTCATTGGTAAGATCAGACCATAAACAAATTTCCCTGGACATCCATATCCCGTCCCCACCCCCAGCCAAGGAAATCACTGTAAAGAATTTCTCAAAAGCCAACTTTGCACTTCTCAAGACTGAGGTGGAATCCTTCAAAGCCCCTGGGCCAGAGGTTAATACAGCCCAATCTGTAGAATCCTTTACAAATGCATTCTATGAGCACCTGCAGGAATGCATGGATCGTGCTATCCCAAATAAAACCAAGACTCACTCCTCCAAAAACAGGAGACCGGTATGGTGGACCCCGACCATAAATAAGCTATACAACAGAAGGAGGAAGCTACTACATGACAGAGCAAAATCCCAAAAAGGGAAGGCATCTCTGATCAGTATTAGCAAGAAACTTTGATCCCTCATAAAATCATCAAAGGCCAGCTTCGAAAGAAAAATTGCCCTAGACACTAAAGATAATCACAAGGTCTTCTTTAGTTATGTCAGGAACATGGGTGGAAACTCCCAGATATGCTCTGAATTGTTGCATAACGGTACAAAATATACTGAACCTACAGACATAGCCAACATCCTGGCAGAGAGATTCAGCGCAAACTTCTCCCCCCCTTCCCCCCCAAAGCAGCAAATACTTATCCCAACTAAATGTAACCTCCCTGACATCACATATGCGCAGGTGAAAGCTGCCCTCTCCAAACCAAAAAACACAGCATCTATGGGACCGGACGATGTCCCAGGCTGTGTCTTACATGAGCTCCAAGAAGAACTGAACCCTCACATTAAGTCACTGTTCAAACTTAGCCTTACTACAGGATATGTACCCAAAGAATGACGTACAGCTACAGTGGTCCCACTCCACAAAGGTGGTGCCACAACAGACCTCGGAAACTATCACCCCATAAGCCTGACTAGTCTGGTCTGTAAAGCTATGGAGTGTATTATCATGGAACTCATAAGCAAAGACATTGGGAGCCTCCAGACACTGGACCCTACCCAATTCAGCTTTGTTAAGGGCAGATCTTGCCTCTTAAACCTAGTTGATTTCTTTGAAACAGTTACCAAAGCCATAGATGAGGGTAAGGTAGTCCACACAGCCTACCTGGACCTCGAAAAAGCCTTCCACACAATACCCCACTCAGGCATCATAAATAAGCTTACCAGCTTAAATATCAACCCCTATATCACAAGATGGTTGCAAACTGGCTCAGAGATAGAACCCACATGGTCAGAATTGCAGGTGCCATGTCCGAATCCAAACCAGTTACAAGTAGCATCCCACAGGGCTCAGTTCTGGGACCTCTCTTGTTCGGTATATACTTCTCTGAGGTTCAGGCTAACACGGGGGGGGGTTATGGCTGACAAAGTTCGCAGATGACTGCAAACTGGGGGCCATAATCAAATCTCCAGCCGACGCAAGCATCCTCCAAAAGGGTCTCATAGAGACAGATGCTTGGTGCCAGAGCCACGGCCTTAAGCTAAATGCTAAAAAGTGCATAGTCATCCCCTTTGGGAAAAACAAGGTGCCCACAAATTACCACATAGGTGGTAATCCATTAAGTACGGAAGTAGTAATTAGAGATTTGGGGACCAACGTAGATAGTAATCTCTCCTTTGATAATCACGTTGCCAAAGTGGTTAGAAAGACCTTCTATATAGCCCACCTTATCACAAAAGGGTTCGCATCTAGATCAAGAGAGGTCTTTGTGCCCCTCTACTCGTCACTCATCAGGCCCATAATTGAATACAATGCCCCTTTTGGGATGTACCTTACCCAACATCTACAGCAACTGGAGAGACCCCAAAAGTACCTCACCAAGAGGATCATGGGCTACAAACAGATGTCCTATGCAGCTCGATTAAAGAAACTCCAGCTCTACTCAGTTGCTTACCGCCTACTTAGAGGCGATCTATGCCTGACGTACAAAGCCATGTCAAACCCAGAATTAATGGACATGTTCCACCTCAAAAAATCCAAGTCCCTTAGAGCTACACGCTCCAGGGACCTAAACCTCAGCACAAAAATAAATAGGACATGCTGGAGGGAAAGATTCATTTCCCAGAGGCTCCTCTCACTCTGGAATAGAATCCCAATTCATGTTAGACATAGCCCCTCGCTGACCCTCTTCAAGCGAAATCTGAACGCGTGGATGGGAAATCGCAAATTCACCCTTGGGATCTCTTCTGTGTCCTTGCTAGACAGAGGCACAGTAAACTAATCTTAAAAGGGTACCTTCTGTGACCTACTTTACAGTGGCACAGTAGGCTAATCTAATAGGGAGGCGGAAGCCAAATACACTCTGGCTAGGCTTATAAATGCCCTAGGGCAGATAGCCTAGTATCTACCTATGAACCTATGAACCTATCATTGAGTACAATGCCACCTTTGGTATGTACCTAACCAGGCATATCCTACAACTGGAACATTCACATAGGTTCCTCACTATAAGAATACAGGGCATAAGTAAGCCATCCTATGCAGACCACATCAAGGCCCTATCCCTGTACTCTGTCTCCTACAGGCTTATGAGAGGAGATCTATGCCTGGCATACAGGGCATTGTCAGACCCCACTCTGATAGATCTCCTGCATATCCAAAAAACAAACATCACCAGAATTATCCATTCTAAAGATGTAAACCTTGCCTGTGATATAAATAGGACCTGCTGGAGTAATAGGTATGTATCCCAGTGACTACCCCGTCTGTGGAACAGGCTCCCCATCCATGTGAAGCAGAGTTCCTCCCTAACCCAATTCAACTGCAACTTGGCCAATAGAATGGCAAACTGGAACTTCATCATTGGTTTGGCACCTATTTCTTTAATGGACATAGGTAACCTGTAAATGGTGCATCTCCCAGGCCCATGCTTACACTTATAAAGGGTATCAGAGCTTGTCAGAGATTTGGGATGCATAGCTAGGCTTAGAAAGGCCCTTGTGGTCATTAACCTAGTAAACACCTATGAACCTATGGAAACATTGTAAATTAAGGGCCCGAGCCAACTGTAAGTAGTATATTTAAAATAAATCCATGTGTTGGCCCCCACCCACCAAGCACTACAGCCCTGGGGTCTCAGTCCTTTTTCCACACATATATTAGCCACACTACAAAGTATAATATATAATGTTGTGTGCTCCTTCATGGACAGGGCCAGTTACTGGTGCTCACAACCATGCTCTGCTAAACCCAAAGATCCAACTATGCTTAATAAGGGTACTTGTGTTGTTACACAGCTAGGCTTCCACACAGCCTAGTGCTATTAGGCTAGTAGCCTCATATGATTTATGAAGCTATGTGCCTATGCAGGCCTCCCAAGGTGTTGTTCCCCACATGACCTGTTGATGTCATCTATTATAAGTTCACCTGCAATCCTGTATAAATCAGACTTGTGATGTGGTACTTGCGTGGTACTTGCATTAAGTACTGTGTTCTGTGGTCTGTTTACTTAGGTAGGGTTCTATGCTTGCTGTAGTCAACTGGGTATATTTGTGTGTGTGTGTGTGTGTGTGTGTGTGTGTGTGTGTGTGTGTGTGTGTGTGTGTGTGTGTGTGTGTGGTTGACATTACCAAGAGCATATTACACCAACATGTGGGGCACTTATTCTGGTATCAACAGGCTCTGCTGATGTCATCATCTATATGATAGTTTTGGATATGCAATAATCCCAGCAGGGCATGGTCAGACAGCAGTCTGGAAGCAAGGCAGGTGTGACCTCATCCTATACCAAACAAATCACAGTGACATGGTCTTTAGTCTATCCACATACATCACAGCATGGTTTGTAGCCTCTGTTATGCTGATGAGAAAGATCTGTGGTCTTTTCAGCTACTGCATACATCTGGTGAATTTAATGCAACAGATAGCATTATACTACATTACTGTTTTGATAAGATTTCACTACAGTGCTGTCACACAATCTTAATATCTGAATATGATGGTTTGACTTATGATGTGCACCCTATATCTGTACTGGGAAATCCTTAAAGCGAGAAGTTAGAAAGTAATGATACACATTTCATTTTCTTATTTCACAACCCTAAGTGAAATTAGTATAAGTTTGTGACATTTTGATGCTATCAACAGTCAAACTTCCCAAAGAGAATATAGGTTAAAGGTACAATGACATATATGGAAATTATTAACTGATTTTGGACTGTCACCTTCAGTTGCAATATCAAGGTCATTATATTTACAGGCATTTCTGTATGGCTTTTAGGCCAATGTGAAGGCCATGGCAGTCCACATAGCAGAATAATATTTACAGTAGCATAGTACACAGTAAAGCCACAATCAGACATGTGCTAATAAATATTTTCATACATACATACATACATACAAAATTAAGTGACACAATAGTAGTTTGTCATGTCTCATACATATAATTAATATCCATTCCACTATGTCAGCTGCTATAAGTGAGAATAACCACAATGGGAAGTGGACCAACAGGGTTGGTCCAGTTGTCCAGTTTGCACACTACTACCCTCACAAAGGCAGAAAAGTAGAAAAGGAAAAGAACAGGGTTAAATTGTTGAAACGAGGACAATCAATGTGTGATATACACAAAAGAAAATGATGGCCTTAGCCCTCTTTGCCACATTAACAGCTTTGCAGCAAAGAACTGAACTCATTCTTTAAATAACCAACTGCAAGAAAATGTACACTGATATCAAATCATACTATTTGTACATTCATTATATTTATTGTATTTGGATGTAATGTACTTAGTGATAACACAACCTTTTATTATTATTGCTTGCAAACAAAGAGCCCTGCCTCAGCTTTCTGTGTAACCAATTCTATATCATTGTCTTTAAAATGTGTGAAGATATTAATTGAAAATAATATCATATGCAGCTGGCAAGAAATGAAGGGTAGGTTGGATGTTAATGAACACAACCTGTGGATTGTGTGCTGCTTGCTTACATTTCCAACCTTACATTTGACTAACCCTTTCAAGATCTAACCTGACACATACAGTGGAAGTAAGGCAGTCTCCAGTACTGTTGTGATTTCCTTCTCCCAAACAGTAATGACTCACAGCTGCAATCCATTAATAATCTACACTATATAAAAAGGCAACCCTATAGCTAGGGACACTGATTTTGAGGAGAGTTCTATATGTTTAAAACAGTGAGAGAAAGCATTTTCTTCAAGATATCTGTACAGAGAAGTACAGAATCTCAGAAGATACGTTTCTATTTTGTCACCCACATACTGCATATGCTGGAGTGTATTTAATAATAATGTGAAGCACATACTTTTACAATGTCATCTGTATGCATTACTTAGAAGTGTACTGATACCATGGCCATGTTTATCAAGCCATTTCAGAGGTAAATATGATTGGCGAGACATGAAAATACATGGAAAGGAATGTTGTGTGAGAATTATGTTCATATGTTTCAGGGTCAGGTTGTTTGACAGCACTTCTAGCATTTCAAAGATCTTGTGTTAGCCAAAAGGGTCATTAGTCTGTTGTTTTGTGAGGCTGGGGGCTAAGGTGACTTACTCTTGTGGCATTAAAAGGATATGCTGCTGTTGTTATTCTCCTTGTTTTGCATCCTGCCTGTTAGTATTTCACATCTCTTGACTGTCAAATGTTTCTCTAGTGGGTAATACTGACTGGCTACCTTTTATGTTGTATCTGTAAAAATGTATTTTGTAGTTATGTGATACTTATGTACATTATACATCCATTTTCTTTTAGGTCACCTACAAAAATGCCAGGGAGATAGTTGAATCCACATCAACGACCCTTTATGGATGGTAAAAACCCAATAATCATTGACAGTTTTCAGCAAAATGGTGCCTTTATCCTTCAAAGGGGAATGCAAAATATGGGTTGTAGGCTGCTAATATGGCAGCAAATTGTCACTGATATGAATGCCATGGGCAGCCATGGAAGAACATATGAATATGTGTGACATAGGGCCACTGACATGATAAACTCGATAAGAAGGCAAGCAGTTGCAGTAGGCCTTGACCTATTGTTACAGGGGAGGCCCTGCTAAGGAACCACCACTGACTCCCAATGAGCAGTCCCTAGTCAACATAAGGGATACAGAAACTCCCAGAAAACTGTAGTCCAACACATGCTGGATGTGGGATCCAGCATTTCAGACATATCAACCACATCCCAGGAGGAGCTTCCAGGTATGCCTTGTTATCTGAACAGTTGAATACTCTAGTATAGGTAAAGAAAACTAAGTTCATTCTGTGTCTCATGTATTTATTTGGTAGGGGGATTGAAGATTGCTACAGTAATACGCTTAGCTTGGAGTTGTCAGTCACATTCTTGTTTAAACAATTGCTTACTGCAGCTATAAAGGGGCAAATGTCCTACCCCCCTGTGTTACTGTTGATTCTGATGTTATTGCCCTTACCTCTTGCTTAATATCTTTTAGGGCCATCAGGCCTCCAGGAAAGATTGCCTTTTGCAGTTGGTAAGCCAAATAGTTTAATGTCAGTACTGCTAATCAATTTAAACAAATACTGTAGTGTGTGATTTTGATATCAGGCATGTTGTGTGTATTGCTGGACTGTCTGTAATAGAGGCAGCAGTGTTCCCTTATTAGCATAACTACACTAAGTAGTGCCAGTATTAATGTATTCCTGTGTTTCTTGTTTTTTATCACAGGTGATTCTGACAGTAGTCTATGGACCCTGTGCCACCAATATCAGTATATCAGCAAACTCTGATGATGATGGTGGCCAAATTGAGGTCAGTAAGGAGGTGCAGAGGTTAAATATGACACAGAGGTTGACATACAGCCATCCCCAGAATTTACAATGGGCACAGCCAGTAGGCCTATGCCTACCCAGTCCACTGAACCCACAGATATTGGACAGGTGTAGAGCAGGGAACTGTGGCTACTGCAGCTTCAGTGCCTGTTTAGTCTGACCATAGCTAAAGTGTGGGCAAGGTGCCACACAGGAGAATTAATAGGGGTGCTTAGCGGGAGCCTGCTGTCCCTCCTCCACCTGCTGCAGGTATCAGTTCCCATGCTACTCAATGTATGCTTAGGATCATCATGGAGGAACTGGCATGTTCCTGTAGGTGTTCCAGAGAAATGCTCAGGGTTGTGGATGTGGCATAGTTTGACATGCATGACTGCCTCCACCATGTTGCCAATTCACTGGATTGGATGAATGACACTTGGAATGAGGGGTGTCTGTGATGGACCAAGGGGTGTCTGTCATGTAACAAGCAGTGTCTGTGATGTAATGTCTGCTGGGAGGGGAAAGGCATCCTTGTTGGTGTAGGTCAGCCGCATCATCTGCTGTCAGCCAATGTGGCCATGCCTGATCATGCTCCAATAATAGCAGTACTATCACTGCCCCATCAGTGAGGGTGCTGTCCACATGCAGACATGGCAAGCCATGGGGTCATGATCCTGGGCATTCCTGTGAAGGGAGCTTATCCAGCAGACAGCAGTCATGTTCAGGTAGCAGTACTGCACCTGAACATGGTCCTGGACATCAACATGCCAGTGCAGATCCTGGCAGAGCCAGTTCTCTTGGTTGGGGATGACAATGATGAACTGCTACCTCTACCATGTATGGCTCATACCTGTGCAACACACCAAGATGTAGAGCTAGCACCCATATTGGCTGTGTTCATGCACACACTCATACACCAGTTTCACTTGGAGGATCCCGACAGATATACACACACACACACACACACACACACACACACACACACACACACACACACACACACACACACACACACACACACACACACACACACACACACACACACACACACACACACACACACACCAGTTACTCAGTCTGACACACACACACACACACACACACACACACACACACACACACACACACACACACACCAGTTACTCAGTCTGTCTCACTGCCCATTTGCTGTTTTGTGCAAATATCTGCCTTCTACTCCTTTTTAGATACACACTCACTGACCTTTTGTGTCAGCCTAGTCTTCCTGCCCTCCAACCCCCCCACAACACCCTTGCAAGTTTTGATAACTGTGCCATAGCCCTGTGTTCTACCTTTCTTGATTCAGGGATACAAACTCACCAAGAGGATCAATGGCCTCAAACAGATGCCCTATGCAGCTCGACTGAAGAAACTCCAGTTGTACTCGGTTGCATACCGCCTACTCAGAGGTGATCTCTGCCTGACATACAATGCCATGTCCAACCCAGAATTGATGGACATGCTCCACTTAAAGAAATCCTTATCCCCTCAAGCCACATGCACTAGGGATCTAAACCTCACCACAACAATAAATAGGACATGCTGGAGGGATAGATTCCTGTCCCAGAGACTTCCCATGCTTTGGAACAAGATCCCAATCTACATTAGGCAGAGTTCCTCGCTAACACTCTTCAAAAGAAACCTTGATGAGTGGATGGGGAACAGAAAGTTTACCTCGGGGATCACTTCAGTGGCTCTGCTGGACAGAGGCATAAGGAACTAATATAAGGGGGTGGCGAAAGCCAACACATTCTGGCTAGGCTTATAAATACCTTCAGGCAGATAGCCTAGTACCAATCTATGAACCTATGATGCTCAAGGTTCATAGCTAACTAACTGTTTTCTATATTTGCATTTGTGTTGTAGAAATATCCATTGTTCCTGTGATTTATATTGCCCTTGGAAATGTAGAGAGTTGATAGCATCCAAATGTCACAACTTTATAGTGAATGCTATTGTGAGGGTTGTGAAGTAAGAAGCTGCAATGTGTATAATTACTTTCTAACTTGTCTCTTACAAGATTTTCCAGTCCAAACTTATGGTAATGTAAAGACTGGATGTCAGCACAGCATTTTCTTTTCCCTTTTCTTAATTTTCTTCATTTAAATTTCTTTTTTTTTTTCACTATTTGCATGATGCACCTCATAGTGCAAACACTGTAGCCAGAGGAAGCAGGACCACCCAGGAAGCAGCAGCCAAAAATAGAAAGTGGATACATTCAATTAATGCTATTGACCATCGTGCAAACCCAATAAGTGGTGTTGTGTGATGGTTAACAGTGAAACCTTAACAATGAATATAGTAAAATAGGGGATTCCATGTAACTAGTCCTGTGGCAGCAGGTGTAATTGTAGGGCTAGAATACAGATGGTAATAGCTTCTAGTACAGGATGTGCAACTTTTGTTTGACTGTTGTGACATTGCAGTTTACAGCAATGAACCGCAACATAGACAACTGTTTTCTTCTTGTTGCAACAGGTGTAATTGTAGGACTGGCATACACATGGTCCTGGGTTCAAATACAGCTAATTTGATATACTTTCACTGTTACTACTTTACGAATATATGTATTATCACATTTATCATCAAAAATATGACTGCGAGTATGCTGTGTATTATATTCCTGTCAGTGTACTCCTGCTATGTGGACTGGCATGGCCTTCACTTTTGCCTAAAACACATAAACAAAGGCCTGTACATCCCAAACCCAAAGGCCTGTACATCCCAAACCCCTGAAATCACATTGCTTGCCAATGTTGTGCTCTGCTTACCATTATGCACTGCAGAGCACTGTGTTTGCACTATGGTAAGCATCATGCAACATTTTCAAACAGTGTACACACTCCCAGTAAGAATGATAACTGCAATTGAAAGGAAAACATCATTCTATGTTGGTCTTGATCTGTGGTAGACATGACAGGTGTTTGTGGAGAGGGAATGATATTCTGTGCTCAAACATGAGGTGTCCAGAAGTACAAAATGTTCGTTGGACTTCTAGTGAAGGAACATGGGTAAATGCTATTGCAAAGGGACTATTGTGGCTCAGTCTACAAATCAGAGGTATGGGATAGTGTTGCCTGCGCATTGACCAATGCTACCCATATCCCCCTCATTGGTGACCAGTGTAAACACCACTACAACAAAGAAGACAGGATTGTGGTGAAATGGGGAGCAAGCAGGGGGAAGAACAAAGTAGAAAGAGGGCAATGATATGCAGGAGGGAGGTAGAGAAGAACCATAGCTATCCATTTCTTCAATAGTAAAACATGATCATATGTATAGAATATTAGCTGACTTTATACTGTTACCTCTGTTGAGAGGGTGACCACAACACAATCATGTAGAATAACCAGCAAAGATGAAAGGATAGGAGCGAAGCGAATATACTTTAAAATAATCCAAGCATCATAGAATAATCCAAAGAGCTCTTCAAATGATATTCCAAATAATGTTCCAAGAATCACAAAACTTATATTGTATTAAACTAAATAGGACTTTATTTCATGAGATAAGCGCTTTCGCTATATGTAGCTTCCTCAGATCTCTTTACAACAAGACTAACTGCTAAAATGAAATATATACACGTGCCAATTAAGCAATCAATTTATTAAACAAAGAATTTAAAAGAGAAATGTCAAAAAGTCACATTTTAAATATGGCAGATAGCATATAACCAAAACATAAAAATAAAATATCCAATCTGAACTGTACACTCTAAATGCATATGTATAATCATATAATGCATATATTGTATATATACATGTATAAATGCATATGTACATATACATATGTTTACATTTCTTATATACACATTTTTTACATATACATTCATACATTTTTACACATGTTTAATAGATGCTATATACACACATGTATTGTTTTACAATTATACATATACATTTAGAGTGTACAGTTCAGATTGGATATTTTATTTTTAAGTTTTGGTTATATGCTATCTGCCATATTTAAAATGTGACTTTTTGACATTTCTCTTTTAAATTCTTTGTTTAATCAATTGATTGCTTAATTGGCATGTGTATATATTTCATTTTAGCAGTTAGTCTTGTTGTAAAGAGATCTGAGGAAGCTACATATAGCGAAAGCGCTTATCTCATGAAATAAAGTCTTATTTAGTTTAATATAATATAAGTTTTGTGATTTTTGGAACATTATTTGGAATATCATTTGAAGAGCTCTTTGGATTATTCTATGACGCTTGTATTATTTTAAAGTATATTTGCTTCGCTCCTATCCTTTCATCTTTGCTGGTTATTCTACATTTTTATTCTTGGATTGGAACATTTGCCTGATTTGACAGCAGTTTTTCTATTACAACACAATCATGTTGTATAGCCAGTTGGACAAAATCAAGTGTATCAAAAACATGCATGTGCAAAATGGAGAGCTATGTATGGGACAAATATTTTTTTGGGACAGGTGTCCATTTTTTTTATTTTTGAGAGAGAGAGAGAGAGAGAGACAAAGATGAATGTTGGGGTAGGGACATAGGTACAGTGCAATGAAAAAGTATTTGCCCCTTCCTGATTTCTTTTTTTTTTTTTGCATATTTGTCATACTTAAATATTTCAGATCATCAAACACAAGTAAATATTAGGCAAAGATAACCAAAGTAAACACAAAATGCAGTTTTTAAGTGGTGGTTTTATTTATTAAGGAAAAAAAAAGCTATCCAAACCTACATGGCCGTATGTGAAAAAGTAATTGCCCCCTTAATGTAATAACTGGCTGTGCCACCCTTAGCAGCAACAACTGCAATCAAGCATTTGCGATAACTGGCAATGAGTCTTTTGCATTGCGGTTGAGGAATTTTGGCTCACTCTTCTTTGCAGAATTGTTTTAATTCGGCCATATTGGAGGGTTTCTGAGCACAAACCTCCTAGTTAAGGTCATGCCATAGCATCTCCATGGGATTCAAGTCCGGACTTTGACCAGGCCACTCCAAAACCTTTATTTTGTTTTTTTAAGCCATTCAGAGGTAGAGTTTCTGGTGTGTTTTGGATCATTGTCCTGCTGCAGAACCCAAGTGCACTTCAGCTTGAGGTCATGAACTGATGGCCAGACATTCGCCTTAAGGATTTTTTGGTAGAGAGCAAATTCATGGTTCCATTAATCACAGCAGGTCATCCAGTTCCAGAAGAAGCAAAGCAGCCCCAGACCATCACACTAGAAATGCTGTGTTACATTTATGCCAGATGTAACGGGACACACACCTCCCAAAAAGTTCAACTTTTGTTTTGTCAGTCCACAGAATATGTTCCATAAAGTCATGGGGAATATCAAGATGTTTTTTGGCAAAAGTGAGACAAGCCTTTATGTTCCTTTTGGTCAGTAGTGGTTTTTGCCTTGGAACTATGCCATGCATGCCATTTTTGCCCAGTCTCTTTCTTATGGTTGATTAATGAACACTGACCTGAACTGAGGCAATTGAGGCCTGAAGTTCTTTAAATATTGTTCTGGGTTCTTTTGTAATCTCTTTGATGAGTCATTGCTGTGTTCTTAGGTAATTTTTGTAGGCTGCCACTCCTGGGAAGGTTCACCACTGTTCCAAGTTTTCTCCATTTGTGGATAATGGCTCTCACAGTGGTTCGCTGGAGTCCCATAGCTTTAGAAATGGCGTTGTAACCTTTTCCAGAATGATAGATGCCAATTACTTTGTTTCTCATCTGTTCCAGAATTTCTTTAGATCGTGGCATGATGTCTTCCTTTTTGGGATGTTTTTGGCCTATTTCACTTTGTCTGACAGGTTCTATTTAAGTGATCTCTTGATTCAACAGTTCTGGCAGTAATCAGGCCAGGGTGTGTCTACTGAAATTGAATTCAGCTGTGATTAACCACAGTTACATCATGATTTAACAAGGAGGCAATTACTTTTTCACATAGGGCCATGTAGGTTTGGATATTTGTTTCCCTTAATAAATAAAAATCATCACTTAAAAACTGCATTTTGTGTTTACTTGGGTTATCTTTGTCTAATATTTGTCTAACATTTAAATTTGTTTGATGATCTGAAACATTAAGTGTGATAAACATGCAAAAAGATAAGAAATCAGGAAGGGGCAAATACTTTTTCATTGCAATGTATGTCTGGGTCAGGTAGGTTGGGTAGTTGAGGATGCAATCGCAGACAGGACAAACATATGGTGAAGAATACAACAGGTTGGTGAACACCATGGTTGAGATGAGGGTGGGGACATCTAGAATGAGTGGTCATCAAGGTGGGTGATGGTCAGTATCAAGTCTTGACCCACTGGACTGTCATCACTGTCACCTCACTGCACTAATGGCTGCAGTGCCTGATGTCTGCATCTCCTCCTGGTATTCTATACAATAATAGAGAGCAGGTGCTCCATCTAGAGTAGGTGTGCACCATCAGAGATGCACATAATCCTACAAACTAACCCTTGCAGTTTGTCATGGGTGATAAAACCACTACCTCTGCCACTGCTCCTGGAGGGAACCACTGGCCTATCCTGCAGGGAAGACCTTAAGAGGAGCAGAAAGTGCAGGCACAGCAGAGTGGGTGCTGCCAGGTTGCATCACAGATGTGCTGGGTACTGGTGTTGTAGCCAGTAGAGTGGGGGCAGGAGGATCCTGTGTGGCAGGCCTACACCACTGTGCTATGCCAAAAAAAATAAATAGAGAAGAGAAGGGTTGGGCATGACAGAAAAAAAAGGATAACATTAGTAACTTAATATGTGACATACAATGAATTGATACAATTATTTGACCCTATTCTGTTACATTTACTTTTAAGACTACCAACTCCTAACAAATAACATTTTTACTTTTAAGACTGCCCACATCATAACAGATGCACAGTATACTACTGATTGTAGCAAGCAATCATTTTATGTGTGCCTATATTGTACACATGCCTGCTCCAATTATACTGATTACAGTTTACGGCAGTCCATGTGTGCCACTGGTATAGAGGTCCAAAGGTATATTGCAACGTTGATGAAAACCTAGCAATATTGTATAGTTGGGAAATGTGGATTTTGAACCTGCAACCTCTGACTAGTCTGTAATAATGTGCTGTTGTTTTGGCCTACAGACTAATGCATGCATAGTTTCCTTTTACAGTTGAGCGATACATGCTCACTTTTAGTTTAGAATATGGAACTGTTGCTTTGTGCTACAGACTAATGCATGAATACTTCCTTTTACAGTTGTGATATGCATGCATAGTTTTGATACAACTGTATAATATACCAAAAACGTTGTCTTTAATTTTAATGCTACAATAACAATACCATTATGATGCATACATACCACATTCTTCTCTCTTCTGTGCCAATCTAGCCCCATGGATTCTCACATTCAGTTCTTTCTCAGTAACAGCTATGGAAAAAAAAAAAAAACAACAGAATACCATTCTGAATACCAGTCTTGACTATATTCAGGTTTCAACTCTTACACACATTGATGCTTACACATCTGTGTGGTGTCCCCAGTGCTATATTCTTCAATCGAACTTTTGAGGGTATCCCTCTTCCAACTCCGTAGGTCATTGTAGTGGGGTCTACACTGTTCACCAATGAGGGTGATACCAGTAGCACTGGTCACAGCCATGGCAAGACTATTCCGTATTTTCCCAAGAAGAAAATAATGAAACTGAAAATGCCAAACAGTGTAGTTTTTCACAGAGCAAGTAACCACTTGCCCAATGGTGGGTAAATATGCCCTTTTCCCGACTATAGTGTGATCCTGGAGTTGGTATATATATATATATATATATATATATATATATATATATATATATATATATATAGTTAGGGGGTGTGGGGAGTGCAGTCCCCCACATCGGGGAGTGTGGGGGAAGTAGCCCCCACCTAGGTGGGTTTCAGATTGTACAGTTTGTTTCAGTGTAATCTTGGGCAAGTGGTTACTTGCCCTGGGAAAAGCTACATGGTTCAGCATTTTCAGTTTTGTTATTTCCATCTCAGCAAAATAATGTTTGGCTTTATGGGTTTTCGGGTCATCTAAAGTAAATCTGTAATCTGAGCCACAGTAGTCCCTTTGCAGTAGGCTGGATCCATGTTCCTTCACTAGGAATCCAACAAACCCTTTGGACTCCTGGACATAACTCTGAGCACGGAATCTCACTCCCTCACCATGAATGCCTGCCATGCCTACAGTGGATCAAGACCAATGTAGAGTGATATTGTTCCGTCAATTGCAGTTATTGCATTTACTGAGAATGCACACACTGAAAGTGTTGCGCAATGTTTACCATCATGAAAACATGGTGCTTAGCATTGCACAACTTCAAGCACCCCAAATGTGCAATGTTAAGTGGAACAAATTACATGCAGAGTTATTGGATCTACACATAAAAGTATTTGAAAGTGTTACATACACTGTATTGGAGCCCAGTAATATCTGGCCCCAAAAAGGAATGGGTCAATGCATTAATAGACTCAGTTGAATAGCAAGTGAATTTTAGAGACTGAATAGCAACTGGCAGACTTAACTGCTGTTGCATACACCTGCTACTTAACTGACTCTGTGGCAGCAAATAATAATGCATTTAATGCAGTAATATGTTCCTTTTTAGGACCAGATGGTACTAGGTCTGAATACAGCTGTAACTAATATTTTAACTGCTTTTGTATTAGTGTTGCTGCACTTTGATGTATGATGCACAGCATCATGCAATAATGCTTTATAAAAAAGATGGGGGAAGATAGGATAGTGGTGATATGGAGAGCAAGCATGGGGGAGTACAAAGGGAAATCAGTGCTAAACTGTAACAGTTGCTATCAATTGTATAAAATGCATGTGCTACTTAACTGACTATGGCACCTCCTATTAATGCTTTGATCCATTCCCTTTTGGGCCAGGTGTTCCTGGGTTCAAATCCAGGGATATGTATATGCTATTCAGATAGAATAAATAGCTTGTACAGTAGCATACACTATCAACTTCCTAGGTGTGGAAGTGCAATGTTGCATATCCGTACATATTTTATGGGCCATTGTCTCCCATGATGTATGCCTTTGGCCCAATATCTTGCTCAAAGGGGATGGCAGGCATGTTTCTATTTCATTGTAACACATGTCTATATGACATTTTATGTCCCTATTTCTGGTTATGTGTCCTTGCATTATGTTGGCCTTTGTGGAGAAATGCTGAGCAGAATCAGTGCCATTTGTATAGCTGTGGTGGTCATTGTGTCATTTCGTGCAAATCTTCAGACCATTGGTGCTTTGACTTACACAGATTTGCTATCTGCATTCCCTTGCAAGGTTTCAGCCAGGAGCACTGCTGCAAGCAGCGAAACCTTGCTTAGACATGCAGTGCCTCATTAATATGCATTGTGTGATGCCTCGCCATGTAGTATCAGGTTGTGTTAGCAGGTGTGGCTGCAGCCATTATGATAGCAGGTACACTCTGTGTAGGCTCTGTGCAAAGCCAATGCAGAGTTTATTAAATCCTGGGGTTTGTGTTCATTAATACAAAAGATTTATAAAAAACATTATATAGACCAAGAAACCCTGGACCATTTGGAAAAAGAAGTGACTGAGTAAGTGCAAAAATATAAAGTACAAAATCTAGAAACTTTTGAAAATTGTAAAAAAGATATATGGCCATGGGAAAGAAAGAGATATGTTATATGATGCAATATTTATGCAAAGGAGAAAGCCAAATTAATCAATACAAAAAAGGCAGCCTCAAAGATATTCAAAGAGAAATACAGGCAAAGGCATCCAGATATTGAAAAATTCACAACACAAAAAAAGATCACCAAGAGGAAACATAGAACAGAAGATTAATAAAGGAAAAGTTAAAAAAATAGACAAAGTTAAGGAATACCTGCGAAGTGAATAATTTATTGTTGATAAGCTAATACAGGTTATATCACAGAGTGATGGAACAATGAGTCCCCCAAATAAGGAGAAGCAGGAGGAGCAGAAGATATCTGAAGAAGAAGAAATATGGACATGGGAAAGAAAAAAGCAATTTAATATGGTGCAGTATTTATGCAAAGGAGAAAGCAAAACTAATCAATGCAAAAAGAGCACCACCAAAGATAGCTGAATAGAAATACTGGCAAAGGTATTCAGACATGGGAAATTTTGCAATACAAAAATAAGAAAACAAAGAGGATTAGTAATGGAGAAGTTAAAGAAATAGAAAATGAGGTTATGGGTTACCTGTGAAGTGAAGGATTTAGTGTAGAAAATATAACTCTGATTACATCACAGCAGGATGGAGAAATGGATCCCCAAATTAAGGAAAAAACAGTGGAGTGGGAAATATCTAATCAATTGTCATACGAAGATACTTTGGAGCCTTCCACAGTAAAACAGTACAAACATTCAGTTGGAGTTGCACCGCAAGGGAAGGAACAGGAAACTGTGGCATGTCTGACACAGTCAATGTTGTGGAGTGATAGGCCAGTGAGCACCTGTATGAAAGAGCAACAGATGACACAGGATGAAATTAAAGGGAATATGGCAAAGGAAGATGCTCAAAAACTTTCTATAGAATGCCCGTAGAAAATGGAGAACAAAGAATGTGCCCTCAGTTTAGAAGAAAATCATCTAAGAGAAGAGTTGCTTGATCTAATAGGGATGGACAAACATATTAAGATCAATGAAAGATCAACTAAAGAAAGTCAATAAATCCCAAAAAGTTAGAAGTCTGATAAAACAAATGAACACAGTAATTAGAACTATTTATAGAGATTCATGAGATATAACAGAAGTAAATAAGATATATAACTATTCAGTAAAATTAATTCATATAAAGTCTTACCACAAAAACACAGGGTAGTAAGGGAAAGGAGGGGGAGAAATCAAATTCCATCATGGAAGTATTGAATAGAGAAAAATATAAAGCAATTAAGACAAGAAGTGTCACTGTTAGAAGAGTACAGAAGAGGGAACAGATCAACAAATACACCCAGAAAGATAGAAGTGATAAAAGCAATGTGCAATGTCAGAACAGATTAGGATCTATAGTGCACTATTGCAAATAATAAACTAAAACATCAATACAGGCAGAAAACTTAGAAGATATGCAGCAAAATATAAAGAAAAAGCACAAAATAACAATTTATTGATGATCCAAAAATGTTTTATAGAAAATTGGGAAATAAGGCAAAAGGAATTGAAACACCATTAAAAAAAAGAAGAAATAGATACATTTTGGAAAAATATATATGAAGATCATGTAGAACATAACAAAGATGCTAAATGGATAGAAGTAAATGAAAGAATAAGCAGTTTAAATGCACAGGATGTGAAATTGGGTAAAGTAACAGCCAGAGAGACTGAAACAAAATTTAAAAAAAAGCTCCTAACTGGAAAACCCCAGGCCCAGATGCAATACCTGACTTCTGGCTAAAAGTATTTAAAATCTTTACATGAAGATTTATCCATGAGTAAGAACTATTTCTATGTGCACCCTGAACAGACACCAGTCTGGTTAACAGCAGGAAAAACAATTCTCCTACTTAAGAGCAAACCTGCAATCTACTCTAAAAGCTATAGACCAATATCTTCCCTTCCAACAACATCTAAACTATATACTGGGATTGATGCCGGCAGAGTTTATAGTTATCTAGAAGAAAACTCAATCATGGCAATAGAACAAATGAGTAATGAAAGAAAATGATACAGTATACATGATCCTTTGTTATGAAATAAAGTTATAACAGAGAACTGTAAAAGGGGGAAGAATCTATGTATGGAATGGATAAACTACAAAAAAGCATTTGAGACAGTATCCCACATTCATGGATAAAAATGTGCTTAAAAATGTGTAAGAAACACCTTACACTGATCAATTACATTACAACGACCTTTACACTGCGGCAAACCACTTTGTAGTTAAGCCATGATCAAGGACAAATTATTATTCCATGGATAAAAACTCAAAGTGGGGTATTCCAGGGTTACGCTCTGTCACCTCTGCTCTTTTGCCTTGCTCTTAAACCCATTAAGCTGTCTACTTAACAGACTAGGTCATGGCTACAATTTGGCTCCCAGAAAACAACAAAGTGTAAAGACTTCTCATCTTCTTTTTGCAGATGATTTAAAACTGTGCAGTTCATCAGATGAGGAACTGAAAGCACAACTGTGACAGTGCCATCAGATGGTAAGTAAACTGTAGAAACTATTAAGGTTACATAGATCAGGTGTAGACAAGCCCATAACAATGTTGTCCTCCATGCCACTACTTCCAGTGCATGGCTGCTGGCAGATCCGTGCTGCCAGAGGCAAATTCTCAGCAGTACCCCCCCCCCAAAAAAAAAAAAATGACAAATGATAATAACTACTCTACAACAATGAGGGTGGCCTAATAGTTAAGGTGTTTGCCTTACAAACACAAGGGGCAGCGTTTAAGTCTCACAAGGGATAATTGGCTAGGCTTAAAATGGCTCGCAAGAGCAGTTAGCTTAGTATGAACCTATGATTATTCTCCTACTGTGTGCTAAACATTTTACAAAGGAATACATCATTATTCTCAGCATGGTCAAAAGAAGTACAGCAATTACTGTATGAACATCCCCAACACCCCCAACCAATTTCAAAAACATGCTAAAATATCATACCACACAGCCTTTTACACTTTGTGACCACTATTTAGCATGATGCACATTAGAATCTGTTGAATAATCCATTCCTGCCTGTAACCACCATATTGTGAACAAAATAATAATAGGCATAGAGCACTGAATTTGAACATATGCAATGTCCACCAAGCTCTTGTTGGCCTGTGGTCTAACTGATGATGCCACACAGTACCTCATATTATAATAGTCAAACAACATACAATTGAAGGGATAATATGAGCACTGTATTATAATTCATGTGGCTTACATTAAAGGGATTACAAACATTGGCATTTCTCTCCCCAATTGTAAATGTTTGCAGTAATTCAAATGGTAAACATCAATTGCTTTTGAGAAGCCAATCCCATCTGCTACCATTCATTTGCACAGTCAGAATTTAAACGTTGCTAGACTTGAATACCTGCCTATCTCTGCTCATAGTCCATGGAGATGTATACCAATGTAGATAGCCTTCAGGAGGGTCTAGATCAGACCAATTATTGGTGCCAAAACCATGGCCTAAAACTAAATGTGAAAAATGCATTATCATACCCTTTGGGAAGTCAAATACCCCTGCAGATTACAACATGAACATTCCCCTAGGAGTTAACTCAGAGGTGAGAGATATAGGTGCACAGATAGATAGTAGCCCGAACTTTGACTGCCATGTCCACAGTGGTGAGGAAGCCCTTCTATGTGGCACAACTTATAAGTAAAGATATGGCATCCAGATCCTCATTAGTGCAATAATCGACTACAATGTTCCATTTGACATGTACTTGACTGGGTGCTTACAGAAACTGGAGTGACCTCAGATGTTCCTCACAAAGAAAATACAAGGTATAAACAACATGTCCTATGCAGATAGACTAAAAGCCCTATCTCTTTACTCTGTCTCCAACCAACTATTAAGGCGTGACCTGTGCCTGACCTACAAGGCACTCACAAATCCAGCCCTGATGGAACTACTACACATCTGCAAGTAAAACAGCATGAGGGTCACCCAATCTAGGGATCTAAACTTAGCAACACAGACAAAACATGTTAGAGACAAGAAATATGTGTAAGAGATTGCCCCTTTTCTGGAACAGGCTTCCTATTCCTGTTAAGCATAGCCCTTTCAAATGCAACTGGGATCAATGGATGGAGAATCAGAAATTCACATCTAGGGTAGTGCTGATGTCCATTATGGGCAGTGGCAATCTATAAGATATTCAATGCATAGGCACAGATCCACCCCATCCTCTTGCCCATAAGGCCATATATTGGGTAGAATCAGGTTATATTGGCTAGGCTTGTAAGGGTTCTTAAGCCATTAGCCTAGTAATATTCTATGACTGTATGAACTATTGTTGTCACAAAAAGAATCATATCTGTAGTGAATGAATGCATACACTAGAAGGGATTACATCAGCACTCTATTGCAAATGTATTCTTTCACTCAAATACCTTTAGACCTGTTAATGTTTACACAAGCATGAGTATACTGTATCACCCTCTGTTGGTTAACCACGTCCTGTCACTATTGTCTTATTAAACATGTACATTGCCAGATTCAAACTAACTGCTGATGCCATGCAGGAACTCATACTTAAAGTTATCAGAAAGCATACATTTGAGGGGTGCATTTGAAACCATATGACTTACCTAAAATATGTTTGAGTGACCAAAATGCTGTAGCCATGTAAGTGTTACGCCTGTGATGTATCCTCATTATATCTGTTGATGAAGCCTTTGCTACACAATTTGGGTTATTTGTTATACAATCACAAAATTTGAACATTACTGGATATGAACCCCTGCATATCTAAGGCCACACTCCAGAGAGCTGTGTATTAACTGCTTCTCTCCCAGATCTGACTTATGTATTGTTTTTGAATGACCATGTGTGCCCTAATATATAGTTTGAGGGCTCAAAACCATTTAACCATACAAGGTTCCAACAAGTGTGAGTCAGCTATATCACCATCTGTTATGTAAGCCTGTCCTGTAACTGCTGTTGCACACACAAACATTACTTACGCATTGCCAGATTTGAACCTTGGCATGTCTATTCACATACCATACAGAGCTGTGTATTAGTTGCACTACAGGAGAGGTCTTACTATAAGTGTAAGACAGAGCACATTTGAATGGAAGACATCATCACTGCATTGCAAGGCAGATGTTTGGCTTAAAGGTGAGTGAAAGAGATGTGGGAAACCTCTCCAAATGTAAATATTTCCACTGAGTGGAAGTTTACACATCAGATAAGTTGGATAAGTCACTCCTACCTAGCACTAAAGTCAGACACACTCCTACTATTCGGTCATTGCTGGTTTTGAACATCTGCCTATCTATGTACAAACTCTGCATAGTTGTTTATCAGTGTCTCATACCACCAAAGAAGTCTTACTGCAACTACAGGACAGAACCCGTTTGAAGGGATTGCATCATCATTGTGTTGCAAGGAAGATCCATCCATCAACAACCCCCCCCTTTCAAATTTCTTTTTTTTTACATAGGGTGTCAAGGTGAAACACCACCGCTGATAATCATCAACAGACAAGGTTTAGACCTCCAGGTGCCTAGCCCTGCCACAGTTATTTTTCCAAAGGAAACCCATGCAAACACATGGAGGACATGCAGACCCCCACAGAAGGCACCCCAGTCAAGAATCAAACTAGAGAACCTCTTTCTGTGAGGTAACAATACTATCTGCTGTACCACTGTGCCACTTAAGGCAGATGTTTGGCTTAAAAGTGAGTGAAAAAATGTGGGAGCCTTCTCTCTGTGTAAATGCTTCCACTGAATGGAAGTGTACACATAAGACATGTTGGCTAATTAAGACATACCTATTACTAGAATCATAAACACTCCTACTATTTAGTCATTGCTGAATTTGAAAATCTGCTTATCTAAGTCCACAATCTAGTGAACATTGTAGCAACTGTTGATGCCACAGAAGAAGTCTTGCTACATGTGTGAGAAAGGACACATTTGAAGTGATGACATTGGCATTATTTTGCAAAGCAGATGTGTGGCCTAAAATTGTTTGAAAGTGTAGGGGGAGGCCTCTTCCTGTATAAATGCTTCTCCTGTGTAGACTCCTCTCTCAGTATAAACATTTCACCTGTCTGGAAGTGTACACACCCAATCTGTTAGATTAATCAGTCCTACGTAATATGAGAGTCATACACAGTCTCATTGGTTAGTTATTGCTGGAATTGAACACCTGCCTAGCTATGTCCAAAACCTAGAGAACGGTTTATGAATTGCTAATGCCCCAGGAGAAATTATACTACAAGTGTAAGACACAACACATTTAGCAAAGCAGATATCGGGGCTAAAATAGGTTGAAATTGTTGGAGCACTCTCTCCCTGTGTAAATGTTTCTCCTGATAGGATGTGTATAACCCAGATCAGTTAGCTATATCAGCCCCTCCCACCACTATAGTCACATTTAGTCTCACTAGTTAGACATTGTTGTATTTGAACACCTACCAAACTAAATTGCACTGTGTAGAAAATATTGTATTAACTGTCAAAACCACAGGAGAAGTCTTATTGCAAAAGTCAGACAGAATGTAGTTGTTGTTTACATGGCATATATGTGGGTGAATGGCCAACATGATGTTTAGGCAAAGCAGTAATGTATTGATCAAGAATGACAGCATACTGTAGCAATAATCCATACATCACATTTCTCACAAAAATTGTTGCATCGTGAATGATATCTAAGTGTGTCATATGAAAATATATAGAGTGGTTATGTGATGGGTGATACTGACAGATGTCAAACAGTTGAGTGCCACCTATACATTCCTGTCTATTCATCATAAGATTATCATAGGAAATTCTGGTTTTATTTTGGGGGCCATTAACAATTCTGTGTGTGTGTGTACAGTCTGCAGTGTAACTTCAATCCATGCATTCAAAGCATATATATTAATTACTCATTAATGCTACTTTGTAAGTATGTCCAATCCTACCATTTCATTGGAACACATTTGGAAGAGTAATGTGTTTTAGTGCAAAAATCATTTACTTTATGGAATAAATACACAGCATGACAATGAAGCATCTTATATCTTGACTAGAAAAAGCCAATAAACTGTGAAAAAGTAATGCAAGTCATTACTTTCAATCTGTCAAAATCGCTTACTGTGGTGCAATAATACCAGGCTCAATTTGCATGACAGCAAATTATTAGCATATGTGTACATATTTTTTGAGTTTTCTAACCTTGAAAGGGAAGTAGCAGTGGTCTCTGGTGTCCTATGCCAAGTGTCACACAAAGGAAGAGTACAGGCATGTAGACATTTCTGTTTCTGGGCCATTTCAGCTCGTATGTTTTGTTGCGTTCACGTTCCGTTTTTCATCATTACAACTTCTGTCATGATCATTACAGTAAAGTGTTTAATATATGGAGCAAGCAGGGGCAGACCCTCTCTACTGTTCAGATTTTCTCAGAATGTCCAGATCTTTGCCTCATATGTTTGAACTGGTCCTTATAACATTTTTGGTTTTCTGGCAAATCATTGAAGGCTAAAGTCACTACATAATTACATTCATTTGCTTTTCAGGTTTCACATCCTCCAGAAAATGTATACAAATGCAGAATCCATTCTATCAATTTTCTAAGTCTACAAGAGAAATAATTAAAAATGTGTCACTAATTTTGAGCTTTTGTTGGCTTTGTCCAGATTTCTTGTACTTAGAGGTGGAGATATATCAGCTGGGATGTGATACTGATAGTCTAATTATGGAATAAGCAGGATATCAAGGACTAGCATAACTATCCAGTACTACATAAGGGAAATGTTATGAGAAAGAAAACTTCAACTAATGTTTGACATAATATGGGATTCAAACACCTGCCAATCTTAACATTCTCTAAAGCTGAGCATTATTTTGTAACACTACCAGGAAAGTCATGTTTCAGCAAGAAAAAGTCATACATTTGAAGGGTGACTGAGTAAAGTATGAATAAATGGTCTATATGTGCATTAGACTTCATAACAGTAATGAGAATTGCAACAAACCCACGTGGTGAACATTAACTCTGTAGCCCATTATACATATAATAATGACCATCTCCTTACAGTGCTATTAGTATTCCTTTCTGTCATGCCTAGTGGATTAAGGGGCATCATATTAATGTGATTCATCACTTTTTCACATAGGATGTGAAATCACATTTGGCATTAATTACCATTGCAGCTTAATGTCGAATGTCATGCAGATACTGAGAACAGAAATAGAGAAATTGGTATATTGACCATTTCTGGTCACATATGTGGTATTTGAATCTATTTTTTGATCAAGATAAAGGTGTAGAAAGGGGTTCATTGAATAGTGGGAAAAGGAAAGCAAGCAGAGGGTAGGAAACTGGGGGAAATTAAGGAATGTGCAGTGTAAGAAATCAGACTTCTGTTACCATGGATTGCTTAATAATAGTTTATTTTAGTGAGTAACATTTAATATAATAGCAGCAGATCATATGATATATAGTGGCACAATATACTGTATGAAATAACTAGTACAAAAGTAGTTCAATAATGATATCTGAACAAGTCTTCTACCAGTCTTCAACTAACTTCTCTGTCCTTAGCACACATATCAAATTACTTCTGTTCAGTAACTTTAACTTTGCTCTGTTAGCTCTACCCCCTTAACCTTGATTCCCAGGCCTTGTCTTGCAGGTGCCTAAGAGTGCCTAGCTGTCTGTTCTTTATCTAGCATTCCATTGCAAGTACACATATCTTTCCTTTGAGAAAATAACATTCTGTAGCTTTTCCTCGAGAACTGTTATTTCTGCACATCTCATGATTAACCAGAAATGTTATCTTTTTCCTTCTGCTGAACTGCCTTTCCCTGAAGTTGTATGCATAAATGAAAACACAAATCTGAATCTATATTTTCAGGCCTATTCCACTATTTATACTGCCTTATGTCTAACAACTACTTTTACGTGAAAAACATGAATCTAACAGCTCTCCTGGGGTCCTTGATGAAAGTTTTACAGCAACCTTCTTTTGTAACTACCTCACAAATGTATCACATCTATATTACTAGCTATTGCAATCTGGTTTGAATACATAGCCTTTATGCTAACTCATCCATAGTCTGCAGATGTGTCTTGATAGATATTGATGTTCTTTATGGTCTCAAAGGTAATATTGGCCAATACCTCCAGCAACTTGTCAAATTTACATAATTCTCAAATAGCTTTAATAGGAAATATACCAGCTTCAGCGATTACCCCATTACCTAGATCCATAGACTTTAGAGTCTTTAGATCTAAGTTCTGATGTATGTGTGCATGTATCTAAAACCTGCACATTATTCTGAAAATCAGCCCCTGGATTCTCAAAAGCTGGCATGGAGTGCAAGATTGGTGCAGGAGCTCAAGCAGGCAGTATGTCTGCCGTGCGATCCAGGAAAAGCCTGCAGGGGCGTGCACGAACAGTCCTGCACTAGTCCTACATGGACTAAGTCCCTGTATGCAAATCACCCCATTTACAGGAGAAATCCATGCAAATGAGGTGAATTTGTGATCCAGGAAGCTTAAAACTTGCCGTGCAGGATTAGTGTAATCTGTAGAAATGTACTTGGTTAGTAACCGAGTACATTTCGGCAAAATCCAAAACAGAGCTGTAACTGCTCCAAATAAAGGCTGCATATGACTCAGGAAGCATGCCAATGGCCAAGTATAAGGCCATTGGCATTGCAAAAAGCTTAAAAAAAAAAAAAATCTACTTTCATTTTTTTTTAGTGGTTCTCGGCTGTTTAAACATAGGGCAGTGGCACGCAAATGGGATTGGGGGGAAAATAATAAAATAAACCTAAAATAAGCATTCTAACTAAAATCAGTATTCTGCCATGCAAGTCAATGGCAGGCAAAAGACAACCTGGCCAGTGAGTAGTGGTTGCTAAGGGAGGATGCTCACTGTGAGACATGTAACTATGCATTAGCGGGCAATCCTATGCAAATGAGGGGAAGGATAGTGAATCCCAGTTTTCCCCAACATGTGAGTCAGGTCCCAAGAGTGTAAGAGTAGGAATAGCTTGGTGCAAGCCTAGGACGTAGGTGACATCATGGAGGTGTACTTCAGGCATACTGTAAGTGGACTGGAGCCCTGCAGCTCGGGTTTGCTCCTAGCTTAGCACAGCAAAGCTAGGGGTTGTGTCTAAACCTGCCTAGCACTCTTCACAATGCCTAAGCAGGTGTGCGCACCACACATCAGGTTTTAAAGGCAGAAAAAAGTTAAACCAGGAAATAGCAGTAGTGTGCACATTTGTGTACGCTGTTTGCACAGTGCACCCCTGGGCTCAAACAGGAAGGCAATGGGAAGGAAAAACAGCAGTAGGAAGGTAACCAAGGAGAAATAGCATAGCTGGCAGGTGAAATGCATCAGAATCAGCCAATTACACAGGCAGCAGACCAGCCCAGCACAGAACACTACTATAAACTATGCAAACACCTACCCCTCTGGTTTTTCCCACACTTTACACAACCGGTGTAAACAAGCGGGGAACTTTTAACACTCACAACAGCAAAATGTTAGGGGCTGCAATAGCTATAATGCAGCTTGTGAAAAAGGCTGAGGGTGGTGAGGATGTGAATGCTGCCGACCAACCCACAGTGAGGAGATGGAAAATAGTGTACAGACCCAGGGTAACCTACCAAGGGCTACATGAGCTGGAGATCATGGAGTGCTATACAGTGGACAGGGACCTCCTACAGCAAATTGTTGAGCTGTGCCGGCCACGCCTGACACACAGAACTAACAGAGGAGAACACATCCCAGTAGATATCAAGGTATGTGTAGACCTAAGAATACTAGCTACAGGTACCTTCCAAAGGCCAACTGAGGATATGATGGAGATTTCACAGGCATCAGCATCCAGGGTACTCCACCAGCTCCTGGATGCCATGTCAGCACATCTCGGTGAGCACATATATTTCCCCAACACCCGTGAGGCGTTGGCCAGCAATATGCGTCTCTTCCACCAAATAGAAGAATACCCTGAGGTAGTGGGTGCAGTAGACTGCATGCACATATGCATCAAAGCATCAGCCGGTGAGTGGGGTAGGGTCTACATCAACTGCAAGGGCTTCCCCTCCATCAACTGCCAGGTCATGTGCGATGCCCAGTGCATAATAATGAACGTGTGCTGGCTGCCCTGGAAGCTATCAGGATTCCCACATCTGGCATCTGACGCAGCTGTAACAGAGATTTGCCAATAGGGACATCCCACATGGTCACCTAGTGGGGGATACTGGATACGCACTGGAGCCAAGGCTGATGACACCCATCAGAAATGCACGCACACCCAAACAAGAACTCCATAATGAGTCACACTCACAAACAAGAATCATAATAGAGTGTGTGTTTGGGATGCTCAAGTCACAGTTCCGGTGCTTGGACACATCCAGTGGAGCCTTGCAGTACTCACCAGCTACATCTACCCAAATTGTCCTTGTATATGTCAGCTGCAGCAGGAACAGCACGGGGTAGGGCCACAAAGCCCCCCATCATTGCTAAGGCCTGAACAGGCACAGAGTGACTCAGAGGAGGAACAACCTGAGCCTTCCCCAGTAGGCAGAAGGAGGCGTGCCCAGTATGCCCTGGCCTTGGCAAAGAGGCAACACATAGCACATACACTGACATGGGAGGGACCCAGGGAATAACACCTCTCTCCGACTCTCACATACAGTAAAAGGGATGCCAAACATTACACTGCCTGTGCCTAACCATGTGTAGGGAGTGTACTATGTGCATCCAACATAGGCAGCCTTGCAGCACCACCCTCATTACTGGGACACCTAGAAGGTAAGTGACTAACACATGCCAGTCGGGTGGGGGGGGTCACATCCCCAACAACAGTCACAGCCAGCAGGACAGGTGTAGACAAACACAAACAAATGCTGTGTTATGGCCTCTAAATAAACATAGGGCCTGCCCCCCAGGCTTACACAGTCAGACTACAGCAGGCCAGGCAGTGGGATGTCAGTTGTGAAGGCTAGGAAGTCAAAAACAAATATGTAGGTAATTAAAAGCTAAGATCTGTAGTAGACTGGTATGCCTCTAGCCAGCATGATAGGTAAAACTACAGACTGAAATGGAGTACCCGACATACCAGTATAGTCCTAGCAAATGTGTACAAGTATCAGGTATGCCCCCCATCCTACGTAGACATATAGCAAAAGTCAGATGTACTCCCCCAATCCTGTGTAGAAATGTAGAAATAGTCAAGTGTGCCCCCATACCCTACATAGAAATATAGTAACAGTCAGGTGCACCCCCCAAAACCTGTGTAGAAATGTAGAAACAGTCAGGTGTGGCCCCCCCCCCACTATGCAGAAATATAGTAACAGTCAAAGCAAAATGATCGATGGATACCCTGCAGAGACAGCATGCTACCTGTCAGTGTACAAAACAAAAGTCAGCACTGCAGTACAAACTACCTGGACTTGATCCACACATGCAATACAGACAACCATGCTGGACATGTTCACACACTTAGAGAAATGAAGGCAATGTCAGTCAACAACATACTGAAAGGTCATACTGGGCATGCTCACACACAAACACATGAAGGCCATGTCTGCAAACACAAGTGGATCAGACATATCTGGCAGTCACAGTTGTTAGTGCAGACACCTGTCAGTATGCACCACTCATGCTTTGCACACACAGTGGATAGGAATACAGACATATATGTAAGGACAACACACTATAATAAGCCAAAGGTAGATGGACATAGATGTGTGACAAGGAGCCATCCAGGCCTGTATCACCCAGCACACAGCCAAAGGGCCCCAAACACATGAGGTTAAGATGTCACTCACTGCAGATACCAGCCACCAGTATTTGTCAGCATTACAGACTATGTGGTGCATGCACCAGCTGTGCAACATGACTGTACTAGGAAGTAGTCATCTAGCAGCTGTATACATGTACCTGTGAAATATGACCCTGTGTGTGCCCGCATGTGGCGTGTCAACCCCTAGATGAATGGGTTAAGGCCCATGCACACACACTGCCCTCCCTATAGCCTTACTATGACAAGCCTGCTGAGGTCATCCAATGAGAAATACACCTTTGGAAGAATTGTAGCCCAGCAATCTCTGTGGTGCATCCCATAACTGTGTTCTGTTGTAGTGTGATAAACTAGTTAAGTAGGAGTTCTAATCCCAGACTTGGCAACTGTTTATGTGCTTGTCTGTCTGACTTGAGAGAGCAATGCTTTTTAGACTAGTCATACTCCCAACAATCCAAATGCTCAACCTTGGCAAGGCTGCTGATGTCATCCACCTAGACATACACCTCTGGGAAGATTGTAGTACAGTAATCTCCGTAGCGCATCCTGTAACTGCATACTGCTGTAGTGTGATAAAGTAGGTAGGCAGGTATTCTAATCCCAGACATGGCAAGTGTGTGTGTGTGTGTGTGTGTGTGTGTGTGTGTGTGTGTGTGTATTTGTAACTCATATCCTGTGTGGAGGTGGTTGTGAATGTATGACACCTGTGGCCAGTGTGGAGTGGGTTTTGCATATTCCTTATATGGTGGCCCTGCTATATATCATAATGTCCACTGTACCGGGATAACACATGTAAAATAGCTGATAGGCTGGGGTGCAAAGCTATACCCATACATGTGACATCAAAGCCAGGCAATCACAGTTACCAACCCCAGTATTACCCAGAGCACACTCTCAACCCATGTCTGATACACACAGACATGCCTAGGCAACATCAATATGTGGGTAATACACTGCATACTGGCCACTGATAGTAACTATGGAGTGATAGTAGTGGGTACAGAGGGCATGGCACCCTGTCCATCTGTCCAATATGCACGCAGATGCAGACAGTGTACCTCTCCCATGTTCCCCAATGGACACCTGCAGCACCTGTGGTGCCATCACATGTGACACACAAAGGTCATACCAAGCCTGACAACATGCTCTGTATGGACAGATGCCACTGACACCAGGGAATGCTGTTAGCATTCTATCAATGTAGGTGCAGGGTAAAGCTGCTGCCCATTACCAGTTCCTGCCACAGGTGGGCAAGACTGGCACATCTGATGATAATCTGTGTTCACAACATGGGCCAGACACCCTAGGTACAGTTCCACATGTCACTGTACATGCATTTGGGAGGTGTGCACATCCCAGACACCATCCGCGTCATGGACTAAGGAACACATACATGGCAAATGATGCACAGCATTGGCCACACACAATAGTCACCCAGGTGACTGGATGAGGGATACAATACCAACCTGTGTGGGCAAATTCAGAAACTACAGCCCTGAGCTACAATGCAGACCATTGTTATGTGGCCTGACACCAAGATATACCCATCACCTTGCCTTGTATAGCCGTCTGGCACAGCTGACCACCACACACCCATTCAGACATGCACCCATGCATGTCAGTACTGGCACCCTGTGTGTTTGTGTGTGTGATGTATAGCACGCATGTTCACATCCACACTCACTATAACCCCCATTGGCATACTGAATCATGTGGCTGATGTCAGACACCTTCCCATACCCTTTGCCCATACAACCTCTGTATGACCCATGTGGTGCATGTGATACCTGCACAGTGATGTGTTGTGGCAATCTCACTACTGATGAGTTGTAATCCTGGCCCTGCTAAGTGTGTCAATGTGTGTGCATTCCTGTGGGAGAGTGGCTGTGTTGATGCTGGCACCTGTTCGACAGGCACGTGTACGTCACCTACCGTATAGCTACCATATCCCTGTAGCAGATGTCACTCACCATCACATATATGTTGTAAGGGCTCCATAACAGGTAACCCATGTGGCACATCCAATAACAACATAGAACTGTGACAGCACAACATAATTGTCAGGAGTTTGATCCTCTGTGCTGGTAGGTGTGTGACACAAACATGCTTAGCTTTTACTCTCTCACCCCTCCCTGACTTGTCTTTGCCTCTGTCTGCCTCTTCCACTCCGTCTCTGGTGGATGTGTAGACCTACACCTGCTTTGCTTAGGTAGCAGCAGGTGTATTTTAAGTGAAGCTCATGTTCAGCTGATGGCCTCTGCATTAATTGCAGCCATCCCCTAGCTGCATGTGGAACAGCTGTGATAACATTCCCATAGCCAACTGCATGGAAATGAACTCCAATATCTAGGAACATCATGTTGGTGTTGGCCTTATCTGCTTTGCTTAGGTAGCAGCATGTGTATTTTAAGTGAAGCTCATGTTCAGCTGATGGCCTCTGCATTAATTGCAGCCCTCCCCTAGCTGCATGTGGAACACATGTGATAACATTCCCATAGCCAACTGCATGGAAATGCACTCCAATATCTAGGAACATCATGTTGGTGTTGGCCTTATCATTCACTGTGAGCAGGAACTAGATCTGTTGTTTGGCAAACAGCATCTCAGATGGATTGGGGATTTATCTCTAACAACATACACTGTGGAAACACGGAAACACACAGGAGGGGTATGTCCATGACCTGACTACAGATGGTAAGTGCTGCTATACTGCATTTGGAGTAATGTTGGTTTAACAGTGTGTGTGTGGATATGGTTGTCCTACATGTCTCAATACCTGCCATGTCAGTTCTATGTTTATGAGGAATCCCCATCTGCAGGGTCATCTGCAGACTGGGCAGTGTGTTGTGCCTTTGGTTTCATGTGTTACCCAAGGAGCATCTATCTATGGACTGCAGAAGGTAGTGTGAGGATTGCAGTCTGTAGATGGTGTAAGCTGTGACAGTTACCAACTACATATCCCTCATAGGACATATGTTGCAACAAACCCTGTTACAACAGTAAATATATGCAGTTATTTTATTTATATATATATTTATTTATTTATTTAAAATATGTTGACTGGGAGTGTCTGACTGGACGTAGGTCCATTTTCAGTGGAGGCCCGGGGAGAAAAGCTCCACAGTAAAATAAACAGACAGTAGTTACATTGGATTACATAGCGATTAACAATTTAACATAGCAATTACTTACAACATATTTACAGATGAAGAACATAGTACATCAGTAGACAACTAGAATCTTCATCTGTGAAGTACATAACAGACATTAACAAATGTTACAATGAGAAGTTCCTGCTGTATAATAAGTACTAGGCTTATGAGCATCTGAGCTTGATATAATCAAGGTAGTTAGTGGAGTGGAAAGAAAGGTAGTGGTTGGATGGGGTGGATGATATTAGAGTGGGAGTTGCAAGGGCATAGCCAGCATGTTTTTAGGTTCATAGGTTCATAGGTTCATACTAGGCTATCTGCCCAAGGGCATTTATAAGCCTAGCCCATAGTTTTGTGGCTTACGCCACCCCTTTAGTTTGGAGAAACTATGCCCATTATTTTGCTGTGCCTCTGTTGAGCAGTGACACTGAGGTAACCCCTGGGGTGTATCTGCGATCTCCCATCCATTGGTCAAGATTCCTCTTGAACAAGGCCAGCGAGGTGCTCTGCCTCACATAAACCGGGATTTTGTTCCACAGCATAGGGAGTCTTTGGGTGATGAATCTATCCCTCCAGCACGTCCTATTAATAACCCTGTCGAGGTTTAAGTCTCCCGCCCTTGTGGCTCTGAGGGATCTAGATTTTTTGAGATGAAGCATGTTCATCAAATCTGGGTTTGACATGGCCTTGTATGTCAGGCATAGGTCACCTCTGAGAAAGCGGTAAGCAACTGAATATAAATGGAGTTCTTTCAGTCGGGCAGCATAAGACAGATTTTTGAGACGCTTTATCCTTTTGGTGAGGAACTTTTGTGGCCTCTCCAGCTGCTGCAAGTGTCGGGTCAGATACATTCTGAATGGGGCATTGTACTCGATCATTGGTCTGATGAGTGATGAGTATAGGGAGACTATGACTTCCCTTGATCTAGATGTGAATCCCTTCATGATAAGGTGGGGAATGTAGAGGGTCTTCCTAACTACTTTAGCAATATGAGTGTCGAATGAAAGGCTACTGTCAACCTGGGTTCCCAGGTCCCTAATAACTTCTTCTGTGTTCAGGGGATTGCCACCTATATGGTAGCTAGGGGTAACCTTATTTTTCCCGAAGGGTATGACTATGCATTTCTTGGCATTTAACTTTTAGTAAAGTTTTGAAGTGGGTGCATGATGGTATGGAGGTAATTGTGGGTGGGAGTGAGTTCCATAATTTGGCTATGGCACAAGAAAATAGTGCTTCACCAGCAGAGTCATTGGCTTTAGTGATCTGCAAGTGATTTTTGTTGCTGGATCTTAGTGGTCTGGTGGTCCGATAGGGTTGGAGTAGATGCTGGAGGGATGGGACATTTAGTGGATGGTTTACTAGTTTGTGGGCGAGTGAGAGTTAATACCACTGAAGGAGGTGAGGGAGTTCAAGCCAGCCCCGTTCAGCAAGTGAGAGACAGTGGTGACTACGGTAGGATGCCCCTGTGGTGAATTTGGCGATTTTGTTGTAGCAGGTCTCTAGCTTGTTTAGATCACATTGCCTTAGGTTGGTATATATTGGAGAGGCATAAAGTAGGGTGGAGATAAGGTGGGAATTTACTAATGAAATCTTTGCTGCTTTGGTGAGAAATTGCTTATTTCTGTATAACGCTCCTAGTTTTTTGTGGACTTTTTTTATGGTCATGGATATGTGAATGTCAAATTTTAGTTTATTGTCTATTTCCACTCCTAGCAATTTGGTGTGTTCAGTTGGGTATATAGTAGTGTTGTCTTTTGCTGTGATGTTAAAGTGAGAGTTGTTTTGAGTACGTTTGGTGGGTTGGAAGATGAGTATTTTAGTTTTGTTTGGGTTGAGTATTAATTGGGCATTGGATAACCATGTTTCAACAGAGGAAAAGGCTTCCTGTGTGACTTTTTGCAGTTTGGGTAGGGACTGGGCTGAGCAGATGATGGTTGAGTCATCTGCGTATTGTATGAGTGTGCCATGTTTGGTGGCAGAGGCTAGATTATTGGTGTAAACAGAGAAGAGTAGGGGTCCAAGGATGGATCCTTGGGGAACTCCTATGGAGACAGGTAGTTGGGGAGATATGTCATTCTGCCATACAACGGATTGGTGGCGGTTAGACAGGTAACTCTGAAACCAGTTGGTGACTGATTGTGAGAAGGATAGGTTATTGAGGACAGAGATACGTTGTTTGTGTGGGACCATGTCAAGTGCTTTAGATAGGTCTAGGAAAGTAGCAGAGGAGAGATAGCCATTGTTTTTATGCTGAAGGATAGTGTTAGTAAAGGAGAGTAAGGCAGTGGTGGTGCTATGGTTTGGTCGGAAACCATGCTGAGTACTGGAAAGGTGGTTGTTAGTAAGGAGGTAGTCTGAGACCTGAGAGTGTATGCATCTCTCTAGTATTTTGGAGAGTGGAGAGAGCATAGCTATGGGGTGGTAACTGGTTAGTTCTGCAGAGGGTCCGCCTTTGTGGAGGGGAATTATATGTGATACTTTCCACAGTGTGGGAACATAACTTTCTGACAGAGATCGGTTAATCAAGATGGATACTGGGTAGGCCAGAGCATCAGCTGCGATTTGTAGGTATTCACTTGGGAGGTTGTCTGCTGCTAATTTGGTGGGTTTAAGTTTAGTTAAGAGTTTTTTTTATGTTGGAGGTAGGTACAGTAGAAAAAGAGTAGGCAGTGGGGAGATTACTAGTTGGAGGTGTGGGTTGGAGGGGAGGGGGGTTGTGTTGTTTAGCTAGTGATAGTATGGTTTGGGTGAAGTGTGTGTTGAATGAGGTAGCAATATTTTCTGAGGAGTGAGGGATGTTAGGAGGAGGAGTATTGACTTTACCTGGGTGGAGGGTGGAGGATGGAGTTTATGGAGGACCAGAATTGTTTGGGGCTGTGTTGTGAGGAGTCTAGGGCAGACTGGTAGTAGGAATTTGTCCTGTTTTATTAGCTTTTTGACTCTATTGCATAGTCCTAGGAATTTCTGTCTAGCTGAGGGGGTTTTGGTTTTGCACCAGTGCTCCCAGGCTTTATCCCTGTTTTTCATTTCTGACTTAGTGGTTTTCTGTAGCCATGGGGAGGGTTGTGCTTTGGTTCTGGAAAATCTTATGGGGGCATGGTAATTAAGGATGTTCAGGGAGGTAGTATTAAAAAATTCAACTGCGTCATCTAGACTGAGGTACTTTAGAGGATGCCAGTTACATTCTTTGAGGGATGAGATGAATGTGAATGGGTTAAAGTTTAGTTTTTTACGTATTTGATGGTAGATGACAGTTTTAGCTTGGTATAGGTATTTTTCACTGAGGCTATCTGATAAGCAACCTGTTATATATGACTGGGGGCTCTTACTGACTACTATCCAATCCAGGGTAGTGTGCTTGCTGGAGTTTTTATTTATCCTGGTTGGTGACTGGACTAGTTGGGTGAAGCCATGAAGTTGTACATGATGGGTTGGATTGTTACCAGAACAGGATTGCCAGTCAATATTGAAATCACCAAAGATGATAGTTTCTTGGGGGAGATGGTGGGTAGACCAGCTGAGGAGGTTTTCTAGTGGAGGGATGATTTGGCCAGGTGGGAAGTAGCATCCAATTATGTTGATGGTTTTGTTTTGGTTAATTTTGAGGTTGGCATATATTATTTCCTCATTGCCTATTTGTGGAGCTGATGATTTTAAGATCTGGATGTTTAGATGCTGTTTAAATATTATAGCTACACCACCTCCTTTTTTGTTTATCCGGTCTACTCTTAGTATGCTGTAACCTGTAGGGAGTATTTGCTCACTGGTAATGTGAGGTTTTAGCCAGGTTTCTGTCAGGATGACTATATCTGGGGAGTACAAGTCTATGGTGGCATGGAGTTCATGGACTTTGGATATACTTCTAATATTTAGGCTTAGTAGAAGGAAGTCACTTGGCTTTCTATTGGCTGTAATATGGGAGAAGTTGTGGTTTCTAGTCTGATTATGAGGATTGCGGTTAGAGATGGTAGGGCCAGGGTTGGGGTGGATGTCTCCACTTAGGGCTAGTTTTGATATGCATGAGATTATTAGTTTTCTCATTTTTTGAATGTGTTTGTTTATAAGGAAAACTTTATGATTGTGCTCTGCGGGTATTAGGTATGGTGGGAGGGTTACTATGTTAAGTTGTAGGGATGCTTTATATTTGAGTAATATAGTTGGTAGAATATGTGGGGGGTGCATAGGGATGGTTCTTGAGCTGGTGGTAGGGGAGCTGAGTGTGGGTGAGACATGAGTGGTGGTGTGAGTAGTAGTACAGTGGTAGTGGTTGAGTGGGGGAATGATGGAGCTTTGGTAGGATGTAAGATATGCAAGGAGAGTGCATGCAGTGAGCATAGGAAAGGTATGCTTGTACATGTTAGTTGAGGAGGTGTGATAGTAGAGGGAAGATGGAGGAGGTAGTGTTGGGTTAGTGCTGTGGTTGGCTATTGGAAAGATGGGAGGGGTTTGAGTGCAATAAAGGTGGGACCACCGGGGGAGGGAGGAAATAGGGGGCAGGGTGGGGAGCGAAGCAGGTAGAGACCCTGTTAGTTGCTTGTATGAGGGGCCGGAAACAATCACAAAGCAAAGACAAGTATGTGTTAAGAAACAATCACAATTGACCAAGGACTGATCTGAAACTGTAAGTCATTTCTTAATTTCTCAGGTGGAAAAACAGGATAACCTTGTATCAGTAGGCTACTGTGGTCATAGTTTAAATTAACAAACACACAGTATTGATCAGTTATGGATACTATTTGCTAACAGAAGGGAATAAGAGAAAGTGGAAGATGTGTGTGTGTGTGTGTGTGTGTGTGTGTGTGTGTGTGTGTGTGTGTGTGTGTGTGTGTGTGTGTGTGTGTGGTGGGGGGCTGCTTACAAGCCAAAGCAGAGTGCTCTCCAGGGGAAAATGAATATTGGCTCAAACAGGTAGACACATACTCAAAGTTAACTGTAGCTGTTTGCAGACAGTTCAGACCCGGACTGCTCTTTTCTTACAAGAATGTTAAAGGTGGTACCGCAGTTGAATACTTAAGAGTGGTGTTAGGTCTAGAAAAGAAGAGTACAGAGAGGAGTAAGCACTTTTGAGATGGTATCACAGCAACATGTCAATATTGGCCCTGTGTATGTGCTTCCAGCCACACCTCTGTCAACCTTTGTACATATGTTATGCATGACAATGTGCATATGTGCTGTACACCATAATTAGTGTCATCATATCTGATAACAAGCCAGGGAGATATCAGACTACTACACATGTTATGTACAGTAAGGGTTATATTTGGTGACATAACCTGGACATTTTGTGGTTGTTTGTACAGTACTAAGGTCTGTGTACTAATGGTGAATGTCAACAGTGTGTGTATTGTTAATATGTACCTTGGCCTGTGTACAGACTGTGGTAGTTGCCATTGTCCTATGTCCCATCATATCTGATGTTACATGCTGCTCCACTGTATGTTACCATATTGGCTTACATATTTGTAGGGCCATACACACACATGTCCCATACCACAGTCAGCCATCAGACCAAACTGTGTAACGGCCCAGTATATGTAGGGTTAGTGTGTGACTGGCACATATGAGGATGGTGTTGAACAGATAGTCCATACACTGTAATATTATGCTAGCTTGCCATATGCGGCTGTGGTTGTGTTCTCATTGGTTGTGGTTATGCACTTTCACACAGGTGTATCTTACCCTGTGCGGTGACATGCCTGTACAGCCACATATGTTGCATCTGTTTAGATATTAATATATTTACACACACACACACACACACACACACACACACACACACACACACACACACACACACACACACACACACACACATCTAGATGTTGGTATACATTTCTCTGTACTGTTGCATAACTGGGCTGGATTATATGTCCCTGAAAACAGCATATTTATGTGTATCTGTCGTATATCATATAAAATAGAGAACATAACAAAGATATATATGAACACAGGCACCATTAATGGGGGTGAGGGGGCTCAAGCAACATAAGTCTTACAAGTATTGAAACCCCCCACACCCAGCAAAACAGGTCTGGCCTGCAATACAGTACCAACTGTTGCAAATGCCATAACCAGAACCTGACACTACATGGCCACAAGATGTTAACAGTAAGCCATCCCACATGTATTATGTCAGGCTGGTATTGATAACATATCATGCAATACAGTCTGGCTACCATAGTGAATGTACAATGTGTAAGCAATAAACAGTCCTAAGATACATATATGTGCGCGCACACACACACACACACACACACACACACACACACACACACACACACACACACATGTATGCAGATATTTTATATATGCATATGTATATATAGGGTCTACTTCACAATGTCGAAAGCTGACAATATCAAAGCTGATATTGTTGGCACCACAACATCGATAGCGCAGAACATTGTGCAGGTAAAAGGATATCTCTGTAGGGTGAGATTTCCATTTACCTCAAAGTAGTGCAGTCTCGGAGTTGGAATATTTAAGTAGGGAGGTGTGGGGAGTACAGGGGGGCTTGCCCCCCTGCTTATGCTAGTTAGTTTTTATTTATTTATTTTTAAACGTTATTCAATGTTTTACTACATCAATCACTAGAGGTCGACCTTTAGTGATTCGATGTAATAAGATTTCGATAATGTGATATAGACGCTAGATATATATATATATATATATATATATATATATATATATATATATAGATATATATGTAACTATACATACACACAGAGGTGTATGTCTAGGAAGATACATAGTCAGAGGGTGCTCACCATACTGAACAGCAAGTATCCCTACAGTTGCAACCTCATCCGATGGACAGTGTATGAGTCACCCATACCAATGACAATTGTTGCCTGAAACATATACCCACAAAGAAGTCAAAGGATGTAACACAACACTCAGGTTTGTATACATAAGAAAGGTTTCTGTACTATTACAGTTGTATATGCCATGTCATATAGCCGATTATGCCTTGAAATACATACAGAGTAATGCAACTCTCAAACAGATAATTTATTACAGTAATCCAAAAACATCACATCTGTTGGTGTCCATGCCAAGGCCTTCAAGTAGTACACCAGGAAAGACAGACTGGGGCACAGGATAACAAACAATCAACAGTATGTAATGCAGATGTATAGCCCAGCGGTCGCTAAATACGCATGCAGTCACTAGCGGGAAAAGACCTAGGCTGACACAATGGCCGGTATCTGTTACATAAAAATGAAATGGTGCTATTATGTAATGCTGTATCTGCTTACCCTTGGAGCTTTTCTCCCCGGGCCTCCACTGAAAATGGACATGCATCCAGTCGGACTATCCCGGTCAACAAATGTAAAATAAAATAAATAAAAAATAAAAATGCTTAACTGAAATCATCACAATCACACTCATGGCAGTAAACAGTAGGCCAGCAATGTTCACAAGGTGAAATGTATGGTAATGTACATCTGTATACTTTAAGGCAGATTACTACTGGTATTCCTCACATGTTGTAACACCCTAGTATACTTATGGTGCATACCCCCCATACACTGACTTACAGGGGCATATAACACTGTTACATACATGGACCTCTAGACTGCAGAGGTGCACACATGTGCTGTGCAGAGGAAGCCCACATATGTATGGTGCATATGTTCTGTACACCATTATTTATTGACATCATACCTGATAAGAAGCCAGACAGATAACAGACTGCTGGACATATTGTGTGCAGTATGGGTTATTTCTGAGGACATTACTTGGACATTCCATGTTTGTGTGTACAGTACTGTGGTCTGTGTACATAGGGCAGGGTTCTGCAACCTTCACTATCCAAAGATCCTTTCCTGACCCCTCATCCACCAAACTAAATTCATCGGGAGGCACAACAGCTATCTGACTCCTAAAATGGAGACAGCAGGGCATATGTGGTTTCATATATAGTTATACTAGATATAACAAAGTTTATAACAACACCTAACATATGTCCATAATTGTGTTCCTGTGTTGGAATTGCTTGATTAGTGTGTGTGTGTGTGTGTGTGTGTGTGTGTGTGTGTGTGTGTGTGTGTCTGTGTGTCTGTGTGTGTTGTGTTGTAGAGTGTCCATTAATCCTCAGAGGTACAGGGAGGCACTACAGCAGGATGGAAGAAACAATTGTGGCTCCAGAACTGCAGGTAGCAGACCCCTGAGTTAGTATGACTGACAACAGTATGTGTATTGCGCTTACGAACCTTGGGGTCTGTATAGACTGTGGTACATACCATTGTTCTTGGTCCTGTTCTATCTGATGTTACATGCTGCTCCACTGTATGGTACCCTACTGGCTCACAACTCTGTAGGGCCAGACACACATGTGTCCCATACCACAGACAGCCATCGGACAACACTGTGCCATGACCAGTGTATGTAGATTTAGAGTGTGAGTGGCATATATGAGGATGGTGTTTGTCAGACAGTTATTACAGTGTAGTATTAAGCTTGTGTATCATTTGTGGCTGTGGCATTGACATTGGCTGTGGGTATGCATTTTCTAACAGGTGTCTGCTACGCTGTGCTATGACCTGTGTGTTAAACCCACTATAATCACAGTTACATGTGTATTCCCCCATACAATATGTAGTCCAGTGTTGTGGCAGTCTGCCTTTAGTTTGCCAAGTGCTTTGTGACATGAATAGCAGCCTACTGTAATTAACCAGTGTGCTGTTATGTCCAATTATTTGCAAGACATACTGTTGCCAGGCCAGCATAACTGTTGTTTATTTCTGACAAAGCAGTAGTATGCTGTACAGATGTATGTCACTATTTACTGGGTAGTATGTGGCCATGTGAACTGAGCACCACCAGGTATTATGTGTCTGGGTAGACTGGCGTGTGTGCGTGCATACACTGTGTGGGCATATGTACCCCAGTATTGTCATGATATACCCATGTACATGGCTAGTAACATCCACATTGGGAGGCATGGTCCACATGTCTTGCATGAAGGGGGCATGTGTACACTTCTTGACTGACCACAGAGTGCTAGACTGTTCACATATATTGGTCATATCCCTGCTGTAGTCCACAGAATCATTACTGTGCTAACAGTGGTACTGTACTATGATGCCCTTAGGATGTCTGTCTGTAGGCAATGGTTCACATATCTACATCAGATGTGACCTTCCACACCCAACATGTCTGTTAAGACACCCCTATGACAGTAGCAACAGTCTACATATATACCTGCAATGCATCCATGACATCCCCTTGCACTACGGGGTTGGGACTATTGGTGCTGAGGTAGGACTCCAGTCCATGTTCTGAACATATGGTAAACATATATGTGTACACATATATCTATATAGATATATACACATATACATATCCACATACATACAAACACACACACACATATATATATATATATATATATATATATATATATATATATATATATATATAGATATAGATATATATATATATACATATAAACACTCACACATATACATATACATATACACAGCAATGACTTCAACAAGTGACTAAGCATCTGATGTCATTCAAAGGGGATCCAGTATCTGTCTGCCTGGGACAACATGATTTACAAATCATGATGCTTTGCCAGAGATGGTCTGCACCTGTTGCCCCTGGGATTCAGGTTAATGGCTATAGCTCTTGGCAACCCCGTAGTGCCTTATCTAGGCAAGGTTCAAAGGACAAAACCACCACTGTAACAGATACAAGCATGCAAAACTGAAGATAATGCGACTCAATGCTAGAAGTCTAAACCTAAAAAGGCACTCTCTTGAGGCACACCTACACATTGGGAACATTGATATCTGTGCAGTAACTGGGACATTGTTCAATGCTCTAGAGTGCACACCTGTAATGCCTGGCTACAACCCTTATCACACATTTTGGGCAACAAACCAAGACTACAACACTACAGGTGGAGAAGTGTCCATATTCACCAAGGTCATTCAAACCTCCAGCCTAGTTCCCAACACAATGCATCTGAGAATCTCTATAGGTTCATAGGTTTGTACTAGGCTATCGGCCCTAGGGCCTATACAAGCCTAGCCATAACAATTCCCTGGTTATTTCTTCCCACAGTATTTACTTCCCTGGACCCCTGTCTAGCAAGGTGACTGACGTGATCCCAGGGTGAATTTCCTATCTCCCATCAAGTCATCAAGATTCCTTTTGAGGAGGGCCAAAGAGGCAATCTGCTTGACATGTATGGATAGTCTATTCCTGAGTCTGGGGAGTCTCTGGTCAGGAACCTATCCCTTCAGCATGTTTTGTTCATTGTGATGACAAGGTTTAGATCCCTGGAACATGTGTCTCTGAGGGATTGGGCTTTCTTTAAGTGTAGCATGTCCAACAGCTCTGGGTTTGACATGGCCTTGTATGTTAAGCAGAGATCGCCTTTGAGTAGACGATATGTGATAGAGTATAGTTGGAGCTTTTTAGATGGTCAGTATAAGGCATCTGCTTTAGGCCTGTGATTTTCTTTTAGTGAGGTATTTCTGCAGCCTTTCCAGCTCTTGCAGGTGTCTTGAGAGGTACATACCAAACGAGGCGTTGTATTCTATAATGGGTCTAATGGGGGATGAGTACAGTGGGACAATGACCTCCTTTTTTCTGGATAAAAAGCCCTTAGTGATGAGGTGTGCCACATAGAAGGATTTCCTGACTGTTGTGGGGATGTGGTTGTCAAAGGTGAGACTACTTTCCACCTGTGTCCCTAAGTCTCTTTATCATACTTTCGGTGTTTAGTGTACTGCCACCTATGTGGTAATTCACGGGTACATGCTTTTTCCCAAAGGGGATAATTATACATTTCTTGGCATTGAACTTGAGCCCATGGCTCTGGCACCAAGCATCTGTTTCTGTAAGGCCCTTTTGTAGAATATCCACATCATTTGGGGATTCAATAATGGCTCCCAGTTTGCAGTCATCTGCAAACTTTGTTAGCCAGAATCCCTTAGTGTTGGCCTGTACTTCAGAGAAGTAAATGCCAAACAAGAGCATTTCCAGGACTGAACCCTGAGGTACTCCACTTGTCAATTGTCTGGAGCTGGATTTGGAGTCAGTTACTTTTACAGTGTGGGTTCTGTCAGTAAGCCAGTTGGCAACCCATTGAGTGACGTAGGAATTAATGCCCAGCTTAGTAAGTTTATCAATGATTCCAGAGTGGGGGATGGTGTTGAAGGCCTTGGTGTGGTCCAGATAGACTGTGTGGACTACCTTACCCTTGTCCACATCTCTGGAGACTGATTCAAAGAAGTCAATCAGGTTCAGGAGACAAAATCGGCCCTTCACGAACCCAAATTGCATGAGGTCCAGTGTTTGAAGGTTGCCAATGTCTTTGTTTATAAGTTCCATAATAATACGTTCCATTGTCTTGCAGATTAGGCTTGTCAGACTGATGGGGCAGTAGTTCCTGGGATCCAAGGTGGATTCCCCCTTGTGTAGTGGGATAACTGTAGCTGTGCACCACTCAGTGGGCACAGATGCAATTAACACTAGGTAAGACTGCAATCCAAATTGTAGCTTGCTACAGATCCCCCTCCACCGTTATAAACATACTGGACAATATTATGATACAAGCAAATACCATAATACTGGGTGATTTCAACTACCCTGCCATTAACTGGGGAAACTGCTCGGGTACTAACACCTTTTACCAACGGTTCCAGGAATTCATACATTCCAACCCCCTGGATCAACTAATCCATTGTCTAACCAGGGTCTCCAATATCCTAGATCTACCCCCGGATTCACGAATCCTCCGTGTAAGACTTAAGTCTTATGTGGAGGCTGCAGTTGAATGGTTTGACGTCAGCGTGCCATGAATATTCATGAGGGCACGCTGACTCAACCGTAACTCTTACACGGACTGAGTAGGAAAGCAGGGGGCGTGTCCGACTGCTGAGCAGTCTAAATGTGCACGCCCCTACAAGGTTTTAAAAAGAATGTCAACACACAAGAGCGAGTTCGCTCAAATGTACTTGCACCCAACACCACACTCCATGACACTGTAATCCCCCATCACACTTATATAAAGTAAATAATAATTATTTTTTTTAAATCCACGATACAGCTGCCTGTATTTGTGCGTGTGTGCGCGGGTGTGCCCATTGCTTAGCTAGTGTTAGCAATTCTGACATGGAAGAGCATAAGAAAGAATGTTTATACAAATCACGCCAAATTGCAATAGCATAATGGTAGAGCGTATGCACAAAGAGAAGGCATTCATGGTTTGAGTCCCACCACTCCCCTTCTTATTTAGGTTTTAAATCAGCATTTGAAATAATACCAGACATATATGATTAAAATTTTATTAAAAGCAGTGACATGGCCAATGTATCAGTGAACAAAATATATATTTTTAAAGGACCCAGATATATAATAGCCTGCTGTTAAGCAACGTTTTACACAGCTAAACACAGGTGCCCATAGTTTAATAGTGCTTTATCCATCTAAACAGAGGTGCCCATAGTTTAATAGTGCTTTACCCAGCTAAACAGAGTTGCTCATAATGTAATAGTGCATCACCCAGCTAAACAGAGTTGCCCATAGTGTAATAGCGCTTTACCCAGAGCAATAGAGTTGCCCAAAGTTTAAAAGCGCTTTACCCAGTGCAATGTGTTTGCGCAGACATGCGCACCGTGCCAACCAGGGCACCGGGAAGCAACGTCGAGCTAAGTTGCTTAAATGCAGCTACACCCCCTAGCCTGTCTAGACAGTATTAAAATGAAAGAATGACAAGGTTCGAACCCAGGACCCTTTGCATCATAATCAAAAATACAGAACCACTAAGCCATAGCAACATAGGGGAAGCAGCCACTGTTAACATTCATAAACTTACGAATGGTAGTTTAACCATTACTAAGCAGGTCTGCAGTCAGCTGAGAATTCTACAAAATGGCCAATCAAAAAAAAGTGCGGGAAATGCGACATATTTAAGCCCCATAGGTGAGAATACTCACCATAACTGATTGTAGCTCACATTTGCAGTCAGAATGGCAGGTGCAGGAGAGGGTTCACGCTTCCGAGCGCAACGTTTGGGCATCGAGGAGTCCAAATACATGGTTTGGCTCCTTGTCCACCGTCACGAGACAAGACTCCTGCAGGGCCAGTTTCAAGAGACAGAGTACAAGGCTGAGGCTTGGAACCGGTTAGCCCGTGACCTCACCAATGCCACAGGCGTTCCTCGGACTGGTGAACAGGTCCGTCACCACCATGCAGACCTGAAGAAATGAAAGCAGGACCGCCTGAACCAATGGATACAGGAGGCCAGTGGGATGCAGAATGCTCCACAACTGAGTATGTAGCCATGGAATACAGTATGTAAGAATTGATTATGCAGTATGTATAACAGATAGGTATGTCTCAATATCCTTTCATTTACTTTACAGCTGCAGGTAACCATGCTGCGAATCAGCAAGCCTATGCTGATAGGCTGCTAAGGCTGCACCACCAGGCAGGTTAGTGATTATTCTGCATGTATTGTTATATAAAATATGGGAGAGAGCATGAAAGAAAGTGTAGTCCAATAAAACAGCCAGAGAGTTGCCTGAATAAGTCCACTGCATGTACTGTCAGATATAAACGTCAGAGAGGCAGAAAAAGAGTGGAGTAACCCATTAAGAAAGGTAACATATGTCTGGAATAATATCCCTGCAGGCACTGTCATATAACATAAGTGAGTGAGCCTGAAAAAAGATTGTTCTAACCTGTCAATAAAGGTATAATATGTCTTGAACATGTCTGCCATAAACACCGTTAAAACAAATAAAGGAGTGAGCCTGTGGAAAAGTGTGCAATGTCATTAATAAAGGTCTAAAACCCAGAGTGCGTCTATGTCACAGAGTCTGAAATGTTGTTGTACCCTTGCATTATACAAACAGTACTGTTTGAAAATGTGCTGGCAACCCAGAGTTATGCAGTCCCATATAAAGTGGGTGATGGAAGTGCTAGTAGCTGTGAAACATATATACAGTCCATAATAGACAGTTACTGGCTGGCATGAATAAGTAAACCTTGCACATGTGTAGCATGTAATTATTCACCAGAAATGTGTGTGTGTGTCAAGAAATGCAGGGTTCTGTACAAATCAAAGTGAAAATGTCATGTGAAAACATCCCAGATATGTAGATAAAGAAATATAAATGCAAACAAGAAATATGTAGCAGTAACATCACAGCAATGGATGTTTATATATATGTGTGTATGTGTATATATATATATATATATATATATATATATATATATATATGGATATATTTAGATATATATGGATAAATATAGATATATATCGATATATATGGTTATATATATAGATATATACAGATATATATGGATATATGTAGATATATATGGATATGTATAGATATGTATGGATAGATATGGATAGATACAGATATACACATATACATACATATTATATATATATATATATATATATATATATATATATATATATATATATATATATATATATATAGATGGATAAAGAGAGAGAGTGAGGGAGACATGGGGTCATATGTACTGCAACAGGTGCCTGTTGTCCAAGGCATGGACTAAACACCAGTGTTGATACCACAGTGTCATACCCCATTTCAAAACACCTTACGCAGTAATGCCACATAGGTGGTAGCCTGCCTAACACTGATGGTGTCAGAAGGGTACATGGGACACAGGTGGACAGTAGGCTCCCCTTTGATAATCACAGTGACAACAGTAGTAATGTAATCTGTCTACATGGTACGTGTCATCACAAAAGGTGTGTCATCTAGGGAAATATAGGTCGGTGTTCCCCTCTACTCATCACAATGCCCCATGTGGTATGTACCTCACATGACAACTACAGCAAGTGGAAAGGCCACAGACATACCTAACAAAGAGTAATACTGCCCTCAAACACATGCCCTATGCAGACTGACTCACAAACCACAGCTAGAGTGCATTGCATACCGCCCATCCAGAGGTTACCACTGCCGGACATACAGAGGTATGTCACACCCATAGCAGTCGGCCAACCACCATGACAACACCTCACAATCCCTCTGGGCTACATGACCTAGGGCCCTAATCCTTGTCACCTCACTAAACAGCACATGCTATAGGTACAGGTTCCTATCCACAAATATGCCATACTCTGGACTAAACCACCCAGCATGAACAAACAAGGCTCCTCATTAGCAGATGTCATACATACCCCTGATGATTGTTTTGGAAATAGGTAATATGCCCTGGGAGTCACCTCTGTGTATTCGGTTGACAGGAGCAAGTGAAATCACATTACATGTGTGTCAAAGGCCAGGGTAGCATATGGCTAGGCTGCTCTAGGCCCTAGGACCAATAGCGTATTACCTACCTATGACACAATGCACACATATGTACTCAGTGCAATACCTGCTATGTGAGGTGGAATGAGTGTGACAGTGACTGTGTGCAAGGTTTGTAAAGGTGTGATAGCTTAGTGTGAGGTTGTGTCTGTCATGTTAGTTTGTGTCCTAGGTGTGAGGCTGGAGAAAGATGTGTCAGTTATTGTGAGTTATTGTGATGCAAACATAGTAGAATGGCATATGTTGTGACGTAGTTCCTTGTGTACGACTGTGGTGTCCCAATGTAGGCTGAAGCAATACATGTATGCTCAGTAAGTGGTACTGCTGGTGACTCCAGCTCACATACAAACTGTTGTACTACCTGAAGCTGTAGGCCCAAACAGCACATTATGGTGTATGTTCACCGTCCCTGGTAACACTGTCTTGTGTGTTTCCTGTAGTCTGCACAGATTACATACTACAGGCATAGGTATCTGTAAGTAGGGGCACACAGTACTATAAGGTACACAGGTAATGCTCATCTGTGACGGCATACATCTGTGTGTCGTATGTATGTCCGATGTGTGTTTAATGATGCCTGTACCATGCCCGCAATGACATGTGTGTTACAGGGTATGTGTGTGTACCTAGCAACATGTATACTCTGTTACAGCAGTATGCCAGCTATTTCAACAACCATGCACATATGTCAGGTAGGGTTATGGTATCAAAGACTAGGGGGGTTTACCGGTAATACTGTAAATGTACATGACATTCATTGTATTGGATGACATATTTCTTCATGCATTAGCTTGATATATATCCCCGGGGCGAGGTTGTGCATTGTATCCCAAACAGACTGCCAACTACTGGTGTATACTGGTGTGTTATATGGAGTGCTGCAGGCACTGTCAGCCAGTTGTGGGCTGAGCACTGATATGTGGTACTGAATGTGTGTATCCTCTGATAGACAGATAGATGCTATATATGGCAGTTAAGTGATATCTGTACTTCATAAGTGTGCCACATGACATGCTCACACATATCATTTAATTGTCTTCCAGGGTTATGACTCATCAATGAAACCCATCGTATTCAGCTGCAGAGGAGCAGGAAATTCTGAACAGCCTGGTGCAGCACTATAACTTGCTTTTTTCCCTGGGCCACCCAGCACCAGCATGACCATACTGCACTGTGGCAAGACCTTGTTCACCAGGTAAATGACATAGGCATGCATAACTGGACATATGAGCAGGTACGCCATCACTGCAGTGATTTAATTAGACATGTCCGGTGGCATGCATCTGATATCCATAGGCAACAGCTTGCCACAGGTGGTGGGGTGGCCATACATCCCCCCCCTCACCAGAGTGGAGGAGCTGCTCCTAAGCATGGTGGCTCCTGGCCTACAGCAGCAACAGCATCACACATGTGTCATCATGGAGGCCGAAGCCACCCAGCAGGATGACATGGAGCGTGCAGGTAATACGCCCTAGATATAGACTACCATTACCTGCATTGTTAGAATATGCATATGTGAGATGTGTGCTGTGTGTTTAGCAGTTGTGCTGCCTAACGTTTGCAATACTGATATTTGGAATAGTATCCGTATACCTGTGACTGTTGACTGTTGTTCCACTGTCGTTTAGCACACTCACAGTAGCAATGCCACAGTTGTAGCCACTGGCAAACTGTGTCATATTCTTCTAGGTCCCTCTGGTGTGACAGCTGGGCAGACAATACATGCTGGGGGAGTGTGTTAACACTTTAATACTGGTAATAAAATGTGCATGTCATAGGTGAGGTGTAGGCCATGTACACGTAACACACCTACGCATAATGCATGCTGCACATGTTTGCTGTGAGACATCAATCATCCCAGTAAAGTCAGTAGCTGCCTCATTCGCATGCAATGCACAGTGCAGCAGACACAATTGTGGCAACACTGTACTGCACATTGGTAATGCATAGTTGCTACAGCTGTACACAACAGAACACGTTTATCATACGCAGTACACAAAAACATGCTGCATTTGGCATTACCACACACCCGCTGTCATACTTCAATATCCTACATGTCATGCACACACACATGATGTACCTCAGGGGTAGAGGCCTATCATGGGGCTGTGCAACACTCTGCAACACATAACACAGTCATGTTAGGCAATGCTCCCTATGCTTACATATGCCAGTATACACAATATGAACAGCAGTCACCATCCACACAAAGTGTCACATATATGTCCTGGAATGCTAGTGGGTGTATAGGTCACTTGACACACATTGGGTATGTGTGGTGTTTAATGTTGCAGTCGTGTAGCATGCCATGCCATGTCTGGCACCCACATATCTGCAATATGTCCCACACTCACCATAACCACTGTACACTGGCCATGTCGGCCATTGGGATTCCTTCACGTCTACATGCACCGCACATCCCATGTGTGTACATAGCATGCATGTGCTACACCCATGCCCACTATTATCTGCTATGCACACAGACACTGCACTCAGACATGGATATCTGTGTGTCACACAGATAACACATGCAGCCATGGCATGTATACTTGTGAGTGATGGTGCACAGGGCATTGCAGAGCTGATAATACCTGCACAGCAATGTTGTGTCCATGTACACATTGTGTTCCAGGGTGTAGCCAATCACTGAACAACTACACAGTTGCATCAAAGCCATGTATACTGCCATTTAATAGGGGTGTCTACACTTGCACTGCATGGTCTTGTGCAACACATATTCTGCATGCTGACACGTGTGTGGTGACGGTCTACCTTGTGATACTGACACCCTCCTTCACCCACTATAGAGTATGCGTTGGATTGCTGGTATGTGTGTGTATGTGCTGTAGTGAGATGTGGTATTAGTGTGCATGTGTGCATGTGCAGACCGTAAAGTGTGTTTCCTGTCTTCCTCTCACAGGTGCTGAGTTAGGGGTTGGTGAAAGCAGCAGGAAACCTGAAGCCACTGCCACGAATAGTGGTGATGATGACACATATATTTTGGCACAGAAAGATTTGACAGAGTCTGTCGTTGGTCCACCAATCGACAGTACACAGTGTTCAACCCCATCTATGTGCACACTCATACTGTCAATACATCCTTTACCACCAATGGACATAGGTGAGGGACAGCATACAGTTGGCATTAACCAGGAGAGTGTGGTACCCATGGCACTTGCATCCCCTCACAGCAGCCATAGCTGTAGACCCGGAATGGTACCATATAGGCGGAGGTCCAGGGGTTCTCAAGGGAGCACCACTGGTCGTACTGCCCCTGGCAGGCGTGCCCTCACAGGTCTTATGATGACCAGTATGTTCTGGGCTGTAATGCAGGCTCAGGCACGTATGGAATGGTACACCAGGCAAGGACTTAGGGCGCAGAGGGCACATTACACTGCTATCAATGACAACATCTGTGACCTTGCCAGTGCCATCCGGACTTACACTGAGGTCGTTGATAGATGTTGGGGGGAGACATTAGATGCCCTCCACAACATGTCTTCCATGAGCCAGGATCATGCGGGACGGTTGTGACGTTGACGCGGACGCATGCCAGCAACAGCTGGCAGTGGTCACGGACGGCCCACAGTTCACAGTCGCTCCCGTAGTGGCAGTACCAGCCCCAGCAATGCTGGGGCTGGCCTGTCCGTTGACCATCCCAGTAGACCACGTGCATGTGGCTCTGGCCAGTCCCAGCAGGGACATGGGTCCAGTCATCATACCTCTGCCTCTGATAACAGTACCCAGTCAGGGTTGGTACCCGATACTGTCCGTAGCACCCCTGCCAGGCACAGGTACTGTGTCCGTGACCAGAGACAATGATCTGTACAGCCTAGCAGGTACAGTCTGTGACTGTCCCACAAACTACCGTATATGGCAGCCACATGGTGGAGCTGTGTGCATGCAGACACACACACATTAACCAAACAACTAGGGCTCACACATACACACACACATTACATCAACATTGGCCCATGCTGTACTGTCGTCCCACACACACACACACACACACACACACACACACACACACACACACACACACACACACACACACACGTCAATTGGATGGGTCAATGTCAGGCTCTGGCAAACAACAAAATGCCCTGTGCATATGATGATGCCTGTGTCACCTCCTATCATCTGCATCACTGACGGAGGGACAGGCTAACATGGTGCTGATGCACAGGGTGACACTATAGCAGTGTAGCAATAATAGCAAGTTGTCAACAAGGAAGTGCAACTACATTCTTGTAGGTATATCTGAGCAGACATTATGCATCAAAGCTCTGATTGTCAATGTAGCATTGTTTACACCACTGTTAGGTCTGAGTATGTATTTTCCACCCATGTGCCACTTGGCTGAAGTGTAATGTGTTGCCAGCACGTGTTAGTGAGTGGACAGTACGTGTGTGATGTGTGCAGTACAGATTAGCAAGAGTACATCTGTGAACATGGTGGGTGTGCACTGTCTGGATGTACATGCATAGTGGACACATGGGATGTATGGCATACTCTATTGTACACATTAACATCTCATAGTATCTTTCAATGTCCAGTATGCATTCTACTACAGTTATGTACTAACATGAGTAGACATGTGTATGACATGGGTTGACACTATGCTGTGGGTGATACCGTTAATATCTGTCAATGATTTGCGGTCTGGTAGTATACACAACCTCAACAGCATGACTATAAGCAATCATTGGATGATGTCCTGACAAATGACACACAGTAGTAGGGAACCCAGTAACAATTGGATCCTTCCGGTGCTACACTATAACACTAACCAGTGGTAATGACTGCCACCCATTCCTGTGACCACACCTGTTTGGCATATAGCCCCCTTAGGTACATGCAGACACACTAGGGATGTGTCCATCCAAATCTGGAAATGCATAGAATGGCCTACAATGCATTCCCTGGATGGGATGCATATCCTACACAAGGGTATCATACAGACAGATACCTGTTGTCTGATACATGCTGTATAGCAGTAAGCCGATTATGGCATAGTCATCCTCATGTACTATACATACTATCCCGTCAGTACCACACAGGTGGTAGCCCTCAACATGTATGTTGGGTACCAATGTGTACATACAGCCTCATGTTATGTCATGTGTCCCTTGGTATCCACATATGCATAGGTATTGTGGAGTCCCAAGGTGTATCATATAAGACATTAGAAGCCTGAATGCATATCCACAAGGCAGTCATACACCTATAAAGACTGTCCATTCTTGGCAGTCTTTGTTGTGTATGACCACATCTGACATATAACCCAGGCATATACCCTCACTCACACTACTCTTAAGTAACTGTCATCGGTGTGTGTGCCACAGATGACCTTGGCCACAGAACATGACAATGGACGGCCTTGTCACATACATACATATGTGACCTACGATCTGAGAAGCAGCGGCACAACCTGTCAATGGAAACAAATGTATTCATGTAGTATGCAGGCTTCACACCTATGTATTGATTGAGGGGACATGTACACATATATATTTGCCATGCAGATACCATGCAGATACCTGATGTGTGCAATGCACTTACTGTTGTAATCATACTATGTCATACCATAGTAAAAACAAAACCCACAATGCATTGACCAACAGTGACACACACACACAATCAGCATTTGCAGGATTCAAACCCCTACCTAACTATGTTATGATACTAGAGAGAGAAGCATTAACACGGCTCGCTATTTGCTTTACTGGCTGGTTTCCCTTCTCCTGCTGTATTTGTAGGATGGTGACAACATCAGACTTTCCAAAGTGGAATGTACCTCTTTTAGTGAGTTTTCCCAGTCTCCAAAAAGGGGACACTTTTCAAAGGACACTGCACACACACACACACACACACACACACTGTTTGCAGAATTCAAACCCCATTCAAACCCCTACCTAACTATGTTATGATACTTGAGAGAGACGCATTAACACGGCACGCTATTTGCTTTACTGGCTGGTTTTCCTTCCCCTGCTGTATTTGTAGGATGGTGACATCATCAGACTTTCCAAAGAGGAATGTACCTCTTTTAGTGAGTTTTCCCAGTCTCCAAAAAGGGGACACCTCTCAAAGGAAACTGCACACCCCCCCCACACACACACGCTGTTTGCAGAATTCAAACCCCTACCTAACTATGTTATTATACTAGAGATAGATGCATTAACACAGTGCGCTATTTGCTTTACTGGCTGGTTCCCCTTCTCCTGCTATATTTATAGGATGGTGACATCATCAGACTGGACATGGTGATGCGTGTATACTTTGTTTTCTGCCATTCCAGGAATGGTCCATGTGGGTCAGCAGGTGTCAACAGCTTGAACAAGACCTCAGATTCCTTACCTTGTGTGATCTGTCTGTGGACACATTGACATTCCGTCATATGCCAACACATATTTATGCACAGCTTGTTGGTTTTGTGGATACTACATGTGTCTGGGATGTTGATAAAGGGCTATTCAAAGTCTATGTGACACATGTGTAGATGTGTTCATTGATGTATGTCCTGGGTGGCTGCCTTGCAAACAGTACTAGCATGTTTGGGAACCATGATCCGCACATGAACATACCACAGTTGGTATGGTTGTGTGTATGTCTGCTTCCAATAGCTCTGTTTATAACTGCAACCATGATGGACTCCATGGCCTTGCAGATCAGACTTCATAGGCATACTGGACTTGACTTCCCATGGTGTGTTGTGCACCAACACTTGTGCGGAGTGCCATATGTAGTTGTGACACATTCAACGGATCCACATCCTGTGTAGGGGGTGAGGCTCAGCTGACTGTTCAGGTGCATGATCTGTTTGTTCTGTAATTTTTGCATGACACATATTGGGAATCAATGTATTCCACTTGCTGCCATGCTTTTGGCATTGGGGATAGCTGCTCATCCATTCTACATGTGATATCCTCTGGTATGATGATATGAACTATTGTCAGTGGGAGGTGGGTATGTACATATGGGCCTGTCTGTCATGATGTCGGCATTGTCACTCAGGTACAGTTGGCCCGAACTTAGGACATATATGGGTGTACATTGTTATTTATGACATAGCTGAAGGAGGTGTCATGATTCAGTCTGGACTCCTTCTCAGCTACTCTTTACAAAACACCAACGAACATGAGCACTAATCCCTGTTATACTCTTTTACATGCTTAACACCCTACTGATCCTTTGTGATCAGGCTACAGAGTATGTCATGATAATATCCTGGCATGTCCAGGGGTCGGTTTCATGTGTACTCTCCAGTCCAGCTGGTGGATATTGTGATATTGACACAATGTCACATCTGCCTCATGTACACAGACAACCCTCTCCTCCTCCCAACAAACTCAGATATATGTGTGAGATGCACCTATATAGACATGCAGGGTGCTGAACTCTCTCGACCCATGACTGGCACAGTCTATCAGGTGGTGAAGGTAACCACACACACCACATATCAGTCTCACATATCCTCTAGCAACAGCACTCAATCCACATTATCACACATAGACATACTCGGATGCTGTAAATGTACTCTACCTAAGCAGCAGAGACCTCCAAAGCAGACACACACACACCTGCTACCCCACTACAATACCCACATATCACATAGTTCACAATGTCAGTGTGCCACACAGTCACTGCCCTTCAGGCTAAACAACACACCTAATACACTTGTAATATGTGACACTTATTGTCAGACACACTGACATACCACTCACCAGCCCTAACAAGGGAATAGTCACTTTGGGCTGTCTGTTGGGTGCCAGGATCTGCCGCATAACACAGGCAGTCAGTTCACTCCAAAGCAAGTACAGGACAGGCATCATCATTGTCCATGGTGGTGTGTATAAACTCAGACATTACTCCCTGGACCACATGACATGATACATGGAGGAACAATCATGTAGCCCAGGCCAGTATGACCCTGATCTTGTCTAGCATCTTACACCCACCAATTATGATGTCACAGTATACGGACACACATATCACATTGAACAGTTGCCTAACAAATTTGTGTAATTAATAGGGGATACAGTGTCTGTCAGCCTATGGTGACATGCTCAACATGCCAGGTAGCTTCACTATGGACAGCTTGCACCTGTCACCCTTGGACTTTGGAATGCTGGCTAAGGCTCTTGCTACTACCATAGTGCCTTTTTTAAGCAGGGCTCAGAAGACAAACCCACCTCCATAGACATTACAGGTTAAATGAAACTAAGGGTAATGCTGCTCAACAATAGTTGTGTTAACCTCATATTGCGGCCATTCAGGACTCTCCTCATTATGGAGGATAGCGATATCTGTGCACTGACAGAAGCCTGGTTCAGGCCCGCTTATGCACACCAGCACTACCAGGTTATGTTTCATACCATGCTGTCTGACAACAAGCCTTGGAACAGACAACACAACTAGGGAGAGTATCCATGTACATCACAGATACACACACCTCTAGGTTAGTAGCACAGCACAAAGCATCACAGACCATACATATACAACCACCATTGTGCAGTACTGCCTTTCAGTTTGTTGCCTGCTACAGAACACACTCCCAATCTCAGTGAACACACTCGGCTTTCATGGGAACTATGAAGAATATGAAGGTCTCCACAAACACCATTATATTGTGTGACTTCATATACACAAATATTGACTGGGGATACTACTCAAGTCCCGACACTCTCACCCAACAGTCGCTACAATTTGTAGACTCATATGCTATGGCCAACCAGTCAGCACAACCACAAGGGGGAGTACATATTGGACCTGATCATCACCAACATGGGGACTCTATGTTCCACACCAGCGAAATACCCCTCATTGGTAAGGTCAGAACATACATGTATCTCACTGGACATACATATACCCTCCACACACCCATCCTGGGTAATCTTGGTGAACTTCTCATGAGCCAACATCTCATTTCACCGTAGCAAGGTGGTATCCTTCAGAGACCCTGAGACAGTGGCAAAAACGGCTCACACTGCTGCATCCTTTACATACACATTCTATGGACACCTAGTGGACTGCATGGATTGTGCTATCCCAAATAACAACAGGACTCACTACTCCAATGGCAAGGGACCTGTCTGTTAGAGCCCAACCATTGATAAGATGTACAATGTCAGGAGGAAGCTACTACATGATAGAGCACAATCCCAGACTGGGAAGGCATCTGTGATCTGTACTAGCAGACAGCTATGATCACTCTGGAACTTTTCTAAGGGCCGCTTCTACCGTACAATTGCAACAGACATGTAGGACTATCACACGGCCTTCTTCAGTTATGTCAGGAACCTGGGTGGACACTCACTGATATGCTGTGAGTTACTGCAAACTGACTAAACCTACCCTGATCCCACTGGCATTGCCAACATCCTGGCAAACAGGTTCAGTGCAGATGTCTCCCACCCATACCCCCTAAGAAGCAACTATCCATCCCAACAGAGTATAACCTCCCTGACATCACACAGTAACAGGTGAGTGCTGCCCTCCCCAAAGCGTACATCACAGTATCAATGTGACCAGATGGTGTCCCAGCCTGAATCTTACATGAGCATCATGACAGATGTAACCCTCACATTACATCACTGTTCTATATTGGAGTTACCACAGGATATGTACCCAAGGAATGGCATACAGTGACAGTGGTCCCACTCCACAGAGTTGGTGCCACAACGGACCACAGACAATATTGCCCTATAAGCCTAAGTAGCCTGTTCTGCAAAGCTATGGAGTGTATTGTCATGGGACTCATACACATAGACATTGGGAAGCTACGGACACTGTGTCCTACACATTTCAGCATTGTTGTGGGCAGATTTTGCCTCTTGAACCTGTTTGTATTCTTTAAACAGATAACAGGTCCATCGACATAGGGACGGCTGTCCACACAGCCTACCTGAACCTTGCAAAACCCTTCAACACAATAACCCACTGGGCCATTATGCATAGGCTCACCAGCATCGATATGGACACATATCTCACAAGATGGGTTGATACCTGGATCAGGGATAGCACACACATGGTCAGAATTGCAGGTGCCATGTCTGATTATAAGGAATCCAAACACAAAAAACAAACTAGAAAAAGAACTGAGACAAATGAACACGCCCTCACTGCATCAATTCTATTAAAACAATCCAAATGGTATCGATATTCACCTTCAATGGACCAAGGAAAACATAAAAGTTTTAAAAGTTAAAGCCTTCAGTTTTAATTTCCACTTTTTATCCTGCTCCTAGCAGGACTTTTTCAGACAAACAACAAGAATCAACAAATTTCCACTTTTTAAAATAAAATCACATTTCAATTACAGTTGAAATCACATTTCAATTAAAATGCTTAGTTCCCTGTAACAGGATTTAAAAAGGCCAACCCCCCAAGAATAAAAGACACAGCACATTTTGTACTTTCAATAGTATTTGACTTTGTAAACAAGTAAAACATGAAAGTAAGAAATAAAAAATAGTAAAAACAAAAAAAAAAGAAATAAATATTCCCTTCTATATTGACAAGTTACCAGCAGTACCGTTCAAACATACAAAAAGTGCAAAAACAACACACAGTGCCTGACTGCGTGTTTGTTTACCTCTTTTTTTCACTTATTCCTGACATGTTGACTAAACTTACTTCTTCACCTAAAATGGCTCTTCGGCAATCCTTACTTATAAAGTTATCCTAAGCAACTTCTCCTATTTGTATGAATACTGAGAAACATCGCTCATACAGCTGCCTTATATACTAATACATAAAGGTTCCATGACTCATGTCTGCATTTAAATCTGTATCGTTATATTTCCAGAACTCACCTTATGTTGCTACATATTAATATGACCCAAAGTTGTTTAAGGTATTTCACCTCGCTCTTGTTGCCACATTAAAGACCCCAGTGTGGTGGAGATGAATCACTAAACGTCCAATAAAGCTCAACTGTTACTCCATCCTTTAAACAATTTCCAAAATTGTCTGCTAGTTCATCTTATTCAAGCCTCCATTGCTCTTTGCTTGTGTAGTTACCCTAAAACACCACCTAGTGTTGTTTGTTGGTATATACCTACACAAGCTGCAATGATTTGACATGTTATATCACACAAATAAACTTCCGAAAGGAAAGTTTATGAGTGTGTGTGTGTGTGTGTGTGTGTGGGGGGGATAGGGGAAAAGGGATGGAAGCCATGCCCGACCATATGCAAAATGACCTGGTCTATGAGGCCATGTTGTTGTATATATATGAATTAGTGGACATTTTTCCTAAAACAGTAATAAAAAATATATATAATATTATAAATAAAAAGTAAAGGAACACAGTGATTTACCTCATGAGGCTTTTGAGCTTCAGTATAGAAGAAATAGAATAAATTTCATTCATGCCCGGATGACAACAGGCTGTAGTTTGGGGTTGCCATAACAACTCCCTTTTCTCCAACAATAAAGAAGTTGGACCGACCCTCAAGTCACAAATTTGATCGTCTATGACTTTAAATTTAAAGGAATGCTGTGGGAAACTTTCCACATGTCTGGCTAATGCGTTTTCCTTTTTTAACATTCTAATACTGTATAAGTTTTCATAGATTCTCTCCCTCAGTTTCCTGTCCATTTTGCCTATATAAAAGGCAGAACAGGTATTACACTGAGCGAGATAGACCACTCCCTTTGAATTACAGTCGAACTTCTTGTTGATTTTATAACTGACAACTCTAATTGTAAAATTTTGGCCAGCATCTACCTGTGGACAATATGAACACATGTTACATTTCCACATTCCATTTCTACTCGTTGGATTTAAAGGTTTCCAGCTTCTTTGCAACATACTTTTAAATTGGCACCTCTTCTAAAGGTGACCCTGGGTACATCTCTCCATATAGAGGACAGGCTATAGTCAGATTTTACTAGTTCCCAATTTTTATAAATAATAGACCTAATTCCATATCCATCCATTTTAAAAGTAGTTATGAAATTTAATGAATGAGTATCCCTCTCCACATTAATGCTAGGTTGAACCTCGGTAGAATAACTGTAGAGGCTATCTGCTCCTACTGAGCCTCCCAAAATAGGTTGGTAAACCCCTCTTGTTCTCTTTTCTTTCACTTCACTTATAAGGTCTAATACTAAGGTGGATGGATAACCTCTCTTAACAAATATATCTTCCAACCTACTACACTCCATGTTGAAGTCCACGTCAGTGGTCACCATACGGGCTGCCCTGACCAGTTGACCCTTAACCACTGATCGTTTCTGGAAGAGTGGATGGTTGCTAGTAAAGTGAAGTAAGGCATTGGAGTAGGTCTCTTTTCTATAGATCTTTGCAATATAATGTTTGTTTATGTGGTCTTTACTAAGGTCTACATCTACGTATGCTATTCTTTCCTTTTCAAACACGTGTAAATTTTAAGAAATTAGTAGTGTTATTCAAATAAGTTACTAACTTGGATGCCTCCTTTTCTTCATCGTCCACTAACATAAATATGTCATCCAAGAATCATGTGTAAAAGGATATTTTCCCTTTGATGTCAGGTTTCCTTAAAATATACTCCCTCTCCCAATATGCCATCACTAAGTTAGCAACACTGGCTCCACATGGGGACCCCATCGCCACCCCTGTTTTCTGTATATACAACTCGCTGTTCAGTGTAAGATAGTTGTTAGTTAACACTATGTCCAAAGTTCACATAGTAAAGTGATTTGGGGGGGTGGGGCCTCCAATTCACCCAAAAGTAACCTAATCCATTCTTTTCCTTTATCCTGTGGAATGGAAGTATATAAATCCTTGACATCGATTGTAAGGAAGTTAAAGTAATTTCTAAAGCCTATTTTTTGCATATTTGCTAGAAATGACCAAGAATCCTTACATATTTGGGTCTGCTGTTGTACATATTTTTTAAGGTAAAAATCTATGAATTTCACTAGGGGGTATGTTATACTATTCCTAGCATCTAACAATGGTCTCATGGGGGGGGGTCTTCAATGGATTTATGTATCTTAGGTATCCCAAATAATATTGGGAACCTAGGTGAAAGCATATTAAAAAATTATATGTATTAAAGTCTATTCTGGCTTCAATAAACAGTTCTTCAAGGTGGGAACGGATTCTACTATATGCTATTTTTGATTGATTTCTTGATACTTCCTCATAAGTTACGGACATGACTATTTTTTCTATTCTCTCCATATAGTCATCAATGTCCATGATGACTAATCCACCCTCCTTGTCTGGTTGCATAACTCTAACATGTGCATCCCTGACAAGGAGTAGGGCCTGTTTTTCTTCACTAGTGATATTATATATATTATTCCTAGTTTGTCTTTATGACAGAAGTTGAAACAAATCGAATACTATTGAAAGTACAAAATGTGCTGTGTCTTTTATTCTTGGGGGGGTTGGCCTTTTTAAATCCCGTTACAGGGAACTAAGCATTTTAATTGAAATTTGATTTCAACTGTAATTGAAATGTGATTTTGTTTTAAAAAGTGGAAATTTGTTGATTCTTGTTGTTTGTCTGAAGAAGTCCTGCTAGGTGCAGGATGAAAAGTGAAAATTAAAACTGAAGGCTTTAACTTTTAAAACTTTTATGTTTTGCTTGGTCCATTGAAGGTGGATATCGATACCATATGGATTGTTTTAATAGAAGTGGTGCAGTGAGGGTATGTTCATTTGTCTCAGTTCTTTTTCTAGTTTGTTTTTTGTGTTTGGATTCCTTATCAGTTTGTTTTGGTATTGGGACATAGAACACAGCCCTGACACTGTTTGCACTGCTGTCCAAACCTGAGGAAGAAGGACTAGGAGTGTTAACAGCACTGATCGGGCGTTTATCGAAACAAATAGAAGCATTGACGGTCAGGATGGACTGTTTAACTGGGGAAACATTAGTCCAACCACCCAACAATGAGCTTACCCCAAGGAACAACTTGAGCAATTCATCAGACACATTATTGGAAGTGAGCATACACCCAACACCGACGGGACTGAATTCTATAAATTCGGTGGTCCAGGATGAACGCCCAAGTGCACTAACCAGTATTGAAGGCTCTTCAGGACCTTTGTGGTCTGAACTGAAAAATTGGTTCAACGAAGTACCAAACTTACAAGAAGGGAGTGGTCCATCCCCGGTAACAACTAATGCCACAATAGAGGAGGGGCCATCAAGTTTGGTAGATTGTTTAAAGAATTTTGACTTGAAGCTTATGAAATATAAAAAATTGCAATTAGAAATAACATACTTCAAAGAGTGTGTCACCGAAGGAATTGTGCCGAAGGGCCTCAGATCGTGGCAATACCCCACTGGTCTTATTGAGAATTCTTTGTTTCACAAAGTCCTTCCCAGTTTGTTTAACAAACATGGACTCGAACTACCAATTGGCAGCCGATATCCTAATAAAAGAAATTACTGTGTTGGATGAAAAAATAAAAGGTGACTTGGACTTTAACTGGTACAAATATGAATATGATAGATGCTTTTCTAGCATTAATTCATACTTGGTTAAATTGAAGAGCACTAAAGTGAAGAAGCTAAATAGAGACAGGGAAGCATACAAAACAGGAATAGCATATCCTAAACCTCCTGTCTCCCAAACTGGAATATCAGACCAATGGAAGGAACCAGTTAATAGAAGAGATTACCAGCCAGGCGTCCAAATGGATCATAACAACGGAGCTCATGGTAGCCATCAGGAAAGCCAACGTAATGAACATTTTGAGGGAGGTAACAACAATCGACCATCTAAGAGAGGCAGTGAAAACGACCACCAATCACAGTGGAATGGAACAAAATTTAATTGAAATTTTCAGAAACAAGCCTCAGGATATAACCTGAGGCAATGTCTACCACATGTCTCATACAAGACACCCGTGCAGATGTACCAGTAGATGAAACAACGGAGTACAGACCTGAAGCAGTGAGACTCATTTATAACTCTAAAGGTGACTTTAAAATTTTTAATTTTTCTTCATTAATTATTGACACCTTGTTGGCAGACTTATTAGCAAAAGGACAAACTTTTGTACCATCGAAAAGGGCGTCTGTTGCTGAAACAATTCTGGACCTGAAGTTGTTTACTAGAAAACTTAATCTTGGCTATATTTTTGGCTCAAATAATCTACCAAATGATCCATTTCATGTTTCCAGTACATATTGTCCACCAATGCACCATACTTTGGATTTGTTCGAACGTGTTTGTGAGCTAGATTTGTTTCAACTTCTGTCACAAAGACAAACTAGGAATAATATATATAATATCACTAGTGAAGAAAAACAGGCCCTACTCCTTGTCAGGGAGGCACATGTTAGAGTTATGCAACCAGACAAGGGGGGTGGATTAGTCATCATGGACGTTGATGACTATATGGAAAGAATGAAAAAATAGTCATGTCCAACACTTATGAGGAAGTATCAAGAAATCAGTTAAATATAGCATATAGTAGAATCCGTTCCCACCTTGAAAACTGTTTATTGAAGCCAGAATAGGCTTGAATACATATAATTTTTTTAATATGCTTTCACCTAGGCTCCCAATATTATTTGGGATACCTAAGATACATAAATCCATTGAAGAACCCCCCCCCCCCATGAGACCATTGGTATATGCTAAGAATAGTATAAAATACACCCTAGCGAAATTCATAGATTTTTACCTTAAAAAAATATGTACAACAGCAGACCCAAATATGTAAGGATTCTTGGTCCTTTCTAGCAAATATGCAAAAAATAGGCTTTAGAAATGACCTTAACTTCCTTACAATCGATGTCAAGTATTTATATACTTCCATTCCACAGGATGAAGGAATAAAATGGATTAGGTTACTGTTGGGTGAATTGCCCCCCCCCCCTTAAAATCACTTTACTATGTGAACTTTTGGACATAGTGTTAACTAACAACTATCTTACACTGAACAACAAGTTGTATATACAGAAAACAGGGGTGGCGATGGGGTCCCCATGTGGAGCCAGTGTTGCTAACTTAGTGATGGCATATTGGGAGAGGGAGTATATTTTAAGGAAACCTGGCATGCAAGGGAAAATATCCTTTTACACATGCTTCTTGGATGACATATTTATGTTAGTGGATGGTGAAGAACAGGAGGCATCCAAGTTAGTAACTTATTTGAATAACACTACTAATTTCTTAAAATTTACACGTGTTTGAAAAGGAAAGAATAGCATACCTAGATGTAGACCTTAGTAAAGACCACATAAACTAACATTATATTGCAAAGATCTATAGAAAAGAGACCTACTCCAGTGCCTTACTTCACTTTACTAGCAACCATCCACTCTTCCAGAAACGATCAGTGGTTAAGGGTCAACTGGTCAGGGCAGCCCGTATGGTGACCACTGACGTGGACTTCAACATGGAGTGTAGTAGGTTGGAAGATATGTTTGTTAAGAGAGGTTATCCATCCACCTTAGTATTAGACCTTATAAGTGAAGTGAAAGAAAAGAGAACAAGAGGGGTTTACCAACCTATTTTAGGAGGCTCAGTAGGAGCAGATAGCCTCTACAGTTATTCTACTGAGGTTCAACCTAGCATTAATGTGGAGAGGGATACTCATTCATCAAATTTCATAAATACTTTTAGTATGGATGGATATGGAATTAGGTCTATTATTTATAAAAATTGGGAACTAGTAAAATCTGACTATAGCATGTCCTCTATATGGAGAGATGTACCTTGGGTCACCTTTAGCAGAGGTGCTAATTTAAAAAGTATACTACAAAGAAGCTGGAAAACTTTAAATCCAATGAGTAGAAATGGAATGTGGAAATGTAACATGTGTTCATATTGTCCACAGGTAGATGCTGACCAAAATTTTACAATTAGAGATGTCAGTCATAAAATCAACAAGAAGTTCGACTTTAATTCAAAGGGAGTGGTCTGTCTCACTCAGTGTAATACCTGTCCTGCCTTTTACATAGGCAAAATGGACAGGAAACTGAGGGAGAGAATCTATGAACACTTATACAGTATTAGAACGTTAAAAAAGGAAAACGCATTGGCCAGACATGTGGAAAGTTTCCCACAGCATTCCTTTAAATTTAAAGCCATAGACGATTAACTTTTTGACTTGAGGGGCGGTCCAACTTCTTTATTGTTGGAGAAAAGGGAGTTGTTATGGCAACTCCAAACTAGAGCCTGTTGTCATCCTGGCTTGAATGAAATTTATTCTATTTCTTGTATACTGAAGCTCAAAAGCCTCATGAGGTAAATCACTGTGTTCCTTTACATTCTATTTATAATATTATATATATTTTTATTACTATTTTAGGAAAAATGTCCACTAATTCATATCTATATACAACAACATGGCCTCATAGACCAGGTCATTTTGCATATGGTCGGGCATGGCTTCCATCCCTTCCTCCACCTCCCCCCTCACTCATAAAATTTCCTTTTGGAAGTTTATTTGTGTGATATAACATGTTAAACCATTGCAGCTTGTGTAGGTATATACCAACAAACAACACTAGGTGGTGTTTTAGGGTAACTACACAAGCAAAGAACAATAGAGGCTTGAATAAGATGAACTAGCAGACAATTTTGGAAATTGTTTAAAGGATGGAGTAACAGTTGACCTTTATTGGATGTTTAGTGTTTCATCTCCACCCCACTGGGGTCTTTAATGTGGCAACAAGAGCGAGGCGAAATACCTTGAACAACTTTGGGTCACATTAATATGTAGCAACATAAGGTGATTTCTGAAAATATAAAGATACAGATTTAAATGCAGACATGAGTCATGGAACCTTTATGTATTAGTATATAAGGCAGCTGTATGAGCGATGTTTCTCAGTATTCATACAAATAGGAGAAGTTGCTTAGGGTAAATTTATAAGTAAGGATTGCCGAAGAGCCATTTTAGTTGAAGAAGTAAGTTTAGTCAACATGTCAGGAATAAGTGAAAAAAGGAGGTAAACAAACACGCATTCAGGCACTGTGTGTTGTTTTTGCACTTTTTGTATGTTTGAACGGCACTGCTGGTAACTTGTCAATATAGAAGAGAATATGTATTTCTTTTGTTTTTTGTTTTTACTATTCTTTATTTCTTACTTTCATGTTTTACTTGTTTACAAAGTCAAATACTATTGAAAGTACAAAATGTGCTGTGTCTTTTATTCTTGGGGGGTTGGCCTTTTTAAATCCCGTTACAGGGAACTAAGCATTTTAATTGAAATGTGATTTCAACTGTAATTGAAATGTGATTTTATTTTAAAAAGTGGAAATTTGTTGATTCTTGTTGTTTGTCTGAAGAAATCCTGCTAGGAGCAGGACGAAAAGCGGAAATTATAACTGAAGTCTTTACCTTTTAAAACTTTTATGTTTTGCTTGGTCCATTGAAGGTGGATATCGATACCATTTGGATTGTTTTAATAGAAGTGGTGCAGTAAGGGTGTGTTCATTTGTCTCAGTTCTTTTTCTACCATGTCTGACTATACACCAGTTGCATGTGGCATCCCACACTGCTCAGTCCTGGGACCTCTGTTGTTCAGTATATATTTGTCTGATGTACAGGCTATCACAGGGGGAATATGGCTGAACATGTTTGCACTTGACTGCAAACTGGGTGCCATGATCAACTCTCCAGCTACCGCAAGCATACTCAAACAAGGTCTCACAGAGATGGATGACTGGTGCCTGAGCCATGGCCTACAGCTAAATGCCATTAGTTGCATAGTCATCCCCTTTGGGAATAACAACATGCCCACACATTGCCACATAGGTAGTACTCCATTACATACGGTAGGAGTTGTTAGGGATTTGGGGACATGACATATTCGTACTGTCATCTTTAACATTCATGTTGCCAAAGTGGTTGGACACACCTTCTATGTGGGCCACCTTATCCCATATGGTTTCACATCTAGATCAAGTGAGGACATTGTGCCCCTATACTCATCACATCCATGTTTGGTTACAATTCCACATTTGGGATGTACCTTACCTGACACCTGCAGCAACTGTACTGGCCACGGAAGTTCCTCACCAAGCAGATCTAGGGACTCACACAGATGCCCTGCACAGTTCAGATGCAGTAACTCCAGCTCTACTCAGTCGCTTACCACCTACTCAGATATGATGTGTGCCTGTTGTTTACAGATATACCCAACCCAGAATTACTGGACATGCTCCACCTCAGGATATCTGACTCCCTTGGAGCTACACAATCCAGGGACGTATGCCTCAGCACAGGTGTTAATAGGACATTGTGGAGGGGCAAATTCTTATCCCAGAGGCTCCACTCACTCCAGAATGTAATCCCAGTTTCACATAGGCAGAGCCACCCACTAACCACCTACTGGAGACATCTTGATGACTGTATGGGTGATCGTATGTTTACCCTTGGGATATCTTCTGTGTGCCTGCTAGACAGAGGCACACTAGCCTAAACATACATGGGCTATCTTGTGTGACCTACTATTCACACACACAGTGTAGTATTCTGACAGGGTTGTGAATGCCAAACACACTCTGTCTAGGCTTGTACATGCCCTAGGGCAGATAGCCTAGTATCAACCTCTGAACCTATGCTAATGTTCAAGATGCACAATGTTTATTGCTGATACTGTTTGCAGGTCTTTATCATCTTTGCTTTACCAGTTTCTATGAACAACTTCGGTATCTGCAGAACATATCTGATTATGACAGGGTTCCACTATATTATAGATGTGTCTGTTGTCATATATCTGTGTGCACAGGGCGGATTTCTGTATAGTGACACGTTCCTGGGTTAACACATGCAACTGCCAGATATGCGTGGCCCACTGCTGTACTCAGACATGGCCTAAGTGTATGATCATGCCCAGTTCTGCCATTCCATGTTTTGTTGCCTGACATTTGTCTCATTTATTCAAGTGTGTGAGCATGCCCAGTGTGACCTTTCAGTATGCTGCTATCTGAGGTCCACTACATTTGTTGATGTGTGTGAACATGACCGATATTAACATTTATACAGTGTGTGTTGGAAGTTAGGTTCTGTTCTCACTGCAGGACTCACCTTTGTGTCATAACTTGACAAGGATTATGCTGTGCCTGCAGGATTTCCATGAAATACTTTGCATAGACTTATCAACATTCCTTCATACAGACTGACCACTGCAATACTGTCATGGTTTAGTGGTTCAGTACTTTGGCTATAGTGCACAGTATACTGGGTTCGAGGCCCATCACTGCTTCATATTTTCATACTGAGCAGACCAGACTGCTTAAGGGCCAGTTAAGCAAATATGAGCATGTTGGCTTTTGTTCAGCTATGCCCTACTTAGACCAGGCTTGTCCGACATTGCTCAATATTCAACAACATTGCTGGACGTTGCCCACTATTACTGAACATTGACCACAGTTGTGCTAGTTGGTGTGTGCGATTTTGTTTGCATATACTACATGGTGGTAAATGCTGTTTAGCAGTGCTTTATATTGCTTAACACATGACAATCATGCCTTAGGTGGTGCTGCAGGGCTGCCTATGTCGGATACACATACTACACTCCCTGTACATGTTTGAAAGCAGGTAGTGTCAACTTAGGCATCCCTTTTACTATATGTGCAAGTCGGAGAGAGGTATCATTTCCAGAGTTCCTACTGAGCCAGTGTATGTGCTATGTGTTGCCTCTTTGCCAAGGCCAAAGTATACTGGGCATGCCTCCTTCTGCCTACTGGGGCAGGCTCAGATTGTTCCTCCTCCGAGTCACGCTCTGCCTGTGATGGCCTTGGCAATGGTGGGGGGCTGTTTGACCCAGGCCTATGCTGCTCCTGCTGCAGCTGTTTTCGCAGGATCATATTATGTACCATAGCACATACCATGACAATTTGGGTGCATGTAGTTGGTGAGTACTGCAAGGCTCCACCAGATGTGTCCAGGCACTGGAACCATGACTTGAGCAGCCCAAACACACGCTCTATTACATTACATGTTTATGCGTGTGCCTCATTATGGCATTCCTGTTCAGGTGTGTGTGCGTTTCTGATGGGTGTCATCAGCCACGGCTCCAGTGCATAGCCAGCATCCCCCACTAGGTGACCATGTGGGATGTCCCCACTGGCAAATGTCTGGTACAGCTGCGTCAGATGCCAGATATGGGAATCATGGTAGCTTCCAGGGCAGCCTGCACACACATTCAGTATTATGCCCTGGGCATCACACATGACCTGGCAGTTGATGGAGGGGAAGCCCTTGCGGTTGAAGTAGACCCTACCCAACTCGCTGGCTGGTGCTTTGATGCGTATGTGCGTGCACTCTCTTGCACCCACTACCTCAGGGTATTCCGCTATTTGCTGGAAGAGATGCATATTGCTGGCCAATACCTCACGGGAATTGAGGAAATATACATGATCACTGACATGTGCTGACATGGCATCCAAGAACTGGTGTAGTACCCTGGATGCTGATGCCTGTGATATCCCCATCATATCACCAGTTGGTCTCTGGAAGGTTCCTGTTGCTAATATTCTTAGGCCAACACATACCTTGGTTTCCACTCGGATGGGTTCCCCTCTGTTGGTTCTGTGTGTGAGGTGTGGCCTGCACAGCTCAACAATTTGCTGCAGGACGTCTCTGTCCACTTTATAGCACTCCACTATCTCCAGCTTATGTAGCCCCTGAGAGGTTACCATGGGCCTGTGCACTCTTCTCCATCTCCTCACTGTGGGTTGTCCAGCAGCATTTCCATTGTCACCACCCTCAGCATGTTGCATATGTTGCCTTATAACAGCAATGGCAGCCCCTAGCATTTCTTTATCTCAGTAAAGCTTTTTCAGTTTTCACTTCTATTAGCTTACTGCAGTGTCTGTTGTGAGAAACATAATGGACTGTTGTTTGCAGAGTTTTAAGTGCTAGGCTGGGCTGGGCTAGTGTGTTGCCTGTGTAATTGCCTGATTCTATTGTTTTAACCTGCTAGCTCTGCTAGTAGTCCCTGGTAGCTTCCTACTATTTGTTGTACTTCCTTTTTCTTTTCTGTTTCCTCAGGGGGGGGGGCACCATGCACACAAGTGCAAACACGTGCATAGCAGCTAACATGCATGCACACATGCTTACACGGACTAAAACTTGCTTATTCAGGTTAAAACGCGCACACACCAGCGCAAACATGCTTACAACTCTTTAAACAGCCTTATACATGCTTACTCCGGCTTAAATGTGTGCACTCACGCTTACACGCGTGCACTTTGTCTTACTCGGGTTTACATGCGCGCACACGCGCGCATACCCGTTCAGCAAGAAACTTTGGTGTTATCCACGGCATACACCTTCCATATCTTGGCTTTCCCTAGCCTACCTGTTGGCACACCTCTTTCCATGATGTATAAATGACAGCTGACATATGCCACTCTGCTCCAATGAGCTTCACTTCTTTCATACATACCCCCCCATGATGTCACCTATCTTCTACTCTGTTACTCCCCATATCTTACTCCAACACTCCACTGACTGTGCTCATTTGCTATGTAAACTTGTTATTCACTATCCTAACACTCATTTACATTGGATTGCCTACTAATGCTTGGTTACATGTCTTAGACTGAGCTTCCCCCCTTAGCAACCTCTACTCGTTGGCCATGTTGTCTTCAGCCTGCCATTCCTTTGCATTGTACATTAACAATTTCAATAAAATTCACATCTGTGGGTTTTAATTTTTAGTATTCTGGGTTTTAGAGCGCAGCCCGTTTGTGCGGCGCTGCGCTATGCTTAGACATCGGAAATCGGCGAAAAAAAAATGTTTTTATTTTCATATTGCATCAGGAAACATTTCCAGTGGCAGTATATTTGGCCATTGGCCATGCTTCATGCACTGGATGCAACCTTTATTTGGAGCTGTCACGGCTCCGTTTTGCTATTTGCAGAACGGTACTCAGTTGTCAACTGAGTACATTTCTGCAAATAACACTGCTCTTACTCAGACCGGTTCGGATTTCCTGAATCACAAATCTACCTCATTTGCATGCCTTTCGCCTGCAATTGAGGTAATTTGCATATCCCAGCCCTGTCCGTGTAAGAGCCATTTTAGGAGCTCTCTTACACACCCCTACACGCTGTTCCTGGATCGCTCGTCAGACATGATGGCTGCATGGAGTCTTACTCTACTCTAAGACTCCGTGCAAGCCTTCGTGAATCCGGCCCCTGGTCATTACCAACATGGGAGAAAGATGCTCCACACTAGTTGTCACCCCCTCATTGGTTAGGTCTGACCATAAGGTAATCAACATTGACATTCACATCCCACCCCCACCCACCAGTAAGGAAACCTCTATAAAAACCCTCTCCAAAGCCAACGCCATGCTACTCATGTCAGAAGCGACAAACTTCATGACACCCATGGAGGTGGGAGCTGAACTTGCAACTGGTGAATCCTACACTAAGGCACTGTATAAGCACATCCACTCATGCGTGAATTGTGCCATCCCATATAGAACCAAGATGCTGTCCTCCAAAAAAGGAAGCCAATCCTGTGCTCCACCATAATAAACAAACTATACAACAGAAGGACGAAACTGTTGCAGAAAAAAGGATATTCCCAAAATGCAAACTGCTCCCTTACCAGCCTCAGTATGAAGCTAATATCCCTCAAAACCCACCAAAGCTTGTTACATAAATATAATTGCCATAGTTTCCAAAGACAACCACAAGGCATTCTATAGTTATGCCCAGGATCTAAACGACAATGCTCAGAACTGCTCTGAGCTACAACAGAATGGCATTAAATATACTGATTCCAAGGAGTTTGCCAGTATCCTGGCAGATCGATTTAGTGCCACGTTCACCCTCCTCTCACCCCTAAAGGGCCCATCTCAGTACCAAAAGATTGCCAATTTCCAGTAATCATGGCCACACAGGTGGAAACCGCACTAACCACTGATAAGAATACAGCATCCATGGGACCAGATGACATCCTGGCTGTGTACTACATGAGCTGCAAAATAAACCTGCATCTCACATAAGTGCTATTTTAATCAGGCTTCGATCCCTCAGAGTGGCGCACAGCTGCAGTTATCACACTCCACAAGGAGGAATCCACCTTGGATCCCGGGAACTACCATCCCATCAGTCTGACAAGCCTGATCTGCAAGGGCATGAAATGCATTATCATGCAACTTATAAACAAAGACAATGGCAACCAGCAAACACTGGACTCCACCTAGGTTGGGCTAGTGAAGGGCTGATCTTGTCTCCTGAACCTGACTAACTACTTTGAATCAGTCTCTGGAGCTGTGGAAGAGGGTAACGTGGTCCACACAGCCTATCTGGACTTGGACAAGGCCTTTGACAACACCCCCCACTCTGGAGACATAGTTAAACTTACAAATCTAGCCATAAACTCCCGTGTCACTTGATGGGTTGCCAACTGACGTACTGACGGAACCCACACTGTAAAAGTTGGCAAGTCCAATCCCAGCTCCAGCTCCAGACAAGTGACAAGTGGAGTACCTCAGGGTCAATCCTGGGACAGCTCTTGTTTGGCATCTACTTCCCTGAAGTACAGGCAAACACTATAGAACTCTGGCTAACAAAGTTCACCAATGCCCTCAAACTGGGAGTCATTATTGCATCCCCAAATGATGTGGATATTCTACAACATGGCTTTACAGAAACAGATGCTTGGTGCCAGAGCCATGGGCTCCAGTGTCATGCCAAGTAATGTATAGTTATCCCCTTTGGAAATACCATGTACTCATGAATTACCACATAGGTGGCAGTACACTAAACACCAAGAGTATGCTGACAGACAGAGGGACACAGGTGGACAGTGGTCTCACCTTCATTAACCACATTGCCACAACAGTAAGGAAATCCTTCTATGTGGCACACCTCATCACTGAGGGCATTACATCCAGAAAAAAAGGTGGTAATTGTCTCACTGTACTCATTCCTCATTACACCCAGTATAGAGTACAATGCCCTGTTTGGTATGTACCTCACAAGATATCTGCGAAAGCTGGGAAGGCAGTGGAAATACCTCACTATAAGAATCACAGGCCTAAAGCAGATGACCTATGCTGACCATCTAGAAAACCTCCAGCTATACTCTGTGGCATATCATCTACAAAGAGGCTATCTCTGTGTAACATACAAGGCTATGTCAAACCCTGGGAAATGACATCTGTAGTAAGTGTATGTACTGCCATGTACAGTACAGGTGTCTATGTGCTGTTATTACAGTAGCAAAGGGTTTTGAGGGTCATGTCTGGGACACATAAGTATATGAGACCTGCACAGCACTGTTATCCATGTGAATGTGTTGCATGCAGGGGTAGCAACCCAGGGTATGTGCTGTCACACTGGCATGTAGTGTAATATGGCATTACTACTGTTGACAGTACTGTCCCAGAGAAGGGTAGAGTGCTAACATTACTACTGAAAACAAGCACACCTGCGGGCATAGCTGCACTATGAGACCTCACTGTTGTGTTCTTGTTGAGTAGTCTGTGTCACCATATATTCCCCCTACTGGATAATAATAAGACATGTGGAATGTAACTGTAGAGTGCCATCTGTACAGCACATATTAGTGAGGGCTTACAACATGTAGTAATGGCATACATATTGTTGTCAAACTTCTATCTGTTGACACATTCATCCTACTGCATAGCTACTCACCAAACTGGGATCTGTCAGTCCCTCTACAGATGTGCAGATTGCAGGTATCCAGCTGGGATACATATAGACAACCTATGGTTGATTGACGCTGACATGTCTGGCCAGCTGTGCACTACCTGTCACATATAGGAGACAACACCCTGTGTGGGCCACATGCCATGGGTACCTACACTACACTACCACAGTCAACTGAACACGATTGGGTACAGGTCTCCATCACAGACACTAACCATGTGTTGTAATATATGTTGCATACATGTCAACTGGATCACCTCAGTGGCCATGTGCAGAAGGTACCCAGAGGATTGGCTGATGCATGTCACTCTCACCCTGATGGTCACTAATGTGGTGTCTGTTGATAGATTGCCTGCTGGCACATGGCAGCCAGCATGATACCAATGTACACACACCCCCTACACATCCAATCCTTCCTTGGAAAATAGCCAGGTACACAGCTATGACCACCTGCAGCAATGCACCACAGTACTGACACGTGTAAATTTGCATTACTGAGAATAGCAGTGTTTTGGTGTTAGTACACCTGTAGTTGGGAATCCCATGATGGCCTTCACAACCAGGCAATACCTGTTATACAAACCTGTGACGTGTGCAACTGTACACCGGATATGTCACGGCCATGGTGCCATAAACCTTGTGGAATATGACTGCAGACCATCTTCCTGCTGACACATGTACACCTACAACACAAATAGATAACATTATGGAGATCACAATCAATCAGTGTTACTAACTGCTGAAATGCATCATAGCTGGATGGTTACATTACCTGACATGTATGCATTACACATTACCCCTGACAACATCTTACACTGCAGTGCATTGCAACACTCTATTACAGTCACTGTGTGCATCAGAACCATATTAGCTTGTCCCTGCATCAATGTTATGGATGACAGGGATGTGGCACAGGTATCATCATATGCACAGGGTGTGTCACTGGTTTGCCAGAGCCCGAGGGTGGTCCATACATTTGACACCATGTGTGTGGGTGAGGGGTTTAGTTCTTTGATGTGGGCATGGTGATGTGGTGTGTGTCGGTATGGGGTTGCCCTAGGTGTGTTTGCATAGTGTGGGGGTATGCATGCACACAGTTCTGCCATGTGGCTGCCTTATGCAGGTGTTTTTGGACAGCTGCAGACCATACCTGTCAGGGTGTGCAGTTCACCCCTCTGGCCACAGACACACTGACTGTGCCTCCCAGGGGTTCCATGGGCATGTGCAGGTACAGACCTTAATGTGCTACTCTCCCCTGATGATGACAGATGTCTGCTGGAGCCATGTCCCACCTGGGACCGGCCAGGGCCACGTGCATGAGGCCTGATGTGGTGTGGTGTTTACAGCACCCTCAGTGGTGTGCTGGGGCTGGTACTGCCACTACAGGAGCAGCTTGGTGCCCTAGCATGTCCATGTCGACCACCAGCTGCTGGTGTTTCTGGCCTATGTCCACGCGGCCATCACACCACTCCCACCCTGTTTTCAAACACGGACATAACACAGTCGAGGAGGCCAACCATCTTATCCCACTATCTATCCATGATCTCATTATGTTCACGGAGGGCAGCAGCAAGTTCACGGATGTTGTCACTTACAGATGAGAAAGCAGCCCTCTGCAGCCTCAGGCCCTGTTTGGTGTACTTTTCCATATGTGCTTGTGCCTCCGTGACAGCCTGAAACATGCTCCTGGTGGTACCAGTTGTGGCACCTCTGCCAAAGGCATGATGATCAGTGACCCTCCCATGAGCACCGTGGTGCATCTAACTATGTGGTGCCCTGCCAGACATCCAGCTATGCTGACTGTGACCCGACACAGTCAGCATAGAAACCACACTTTCCTGGTCACCGGCACCAACCTCCAACTGTCCCTCTGCTATGGCCACTTGTGTTGGGGTGTGTATGGGCACTGTAACTGTGTGCAGGCTTGGGGTGGCTAGAAGGGTGATGACAAATTATGGCACAGTGTCGGCCACTGACAACCCCACCTGTGCCTCAACAGTACCATCATCATCATCATCAGTGGTGTCTGTAAGGACACCAACCTCAGATTGCATGCAGGAGGTAGCCTGACCAACCTCGCCACCTGTGGGGAAAACAAACACACACTTTAAGACCTGTACAGCATTACATAACAGTACACACATTTACACACACACACACACACACACACACACACACACACACACACACACACACACACACACACACACTGACAATCCACCTTACTACCTCCCTGTCCCTGGGTTTACAGACAGTCCCACATTCAGTTACATATGTTCCCCATCCTGCATGGAACTTGCTAATATACACTCATTAATGCTACCCATTAAATTATAATTCCTCTCCATGCCTACATGCGTGTCACAACACATGACCTGTTACTCCATCACCTCCCTGACTTAAGTGGAGTAGGTTGTACATGGCCTCACTGCTGTCATCCAGTGTTAACCCTGTGTATGTCCAGTCATGGTGTACATGGCCCCTGTATGGCTGGGGCTGCTACATTCACTACACATGTCACACACCGGAGTCTCACACTACAGTCTTGCTCAGTCCATGCTACATCTGCTGTACAATCAACCTATCATGTGAACAACAGTTATATCTGGATACACTCACTGGTGTGCTCTGATAATTCCCCATTGCATTAGTAGTGCTGCATATGTGGGTAGCCGGCTATCTATCTGCTGATGGCAATATGATGTGTATACCTGGTGTGTGCTTTCCCTCCTAATGCATGTTCCATGCTACAGCCCTTTTTATGCTATCAGCTGTCCTGTGTTCACATATCAGACAGGTTGTCCTGGTTTCTCATGTGTCACTCCATGTACATGTACGGCACAAGCCCAAGGAGAAGTACTGCCATGTGATCAACCCCACAATCACCTGTGCATACATGGATACTCACACAAACAGACACAGATGTACACATACATCTGACATGCATCAACCACACTCCACTCCACCAGATTGCACTTACAGACACAATCAACATACCCCCCCTCACACACACACACCTACATGTGAGGTTGCACAACCTTTGTACACACAGTCCTCCCATTACCCTTCTGTCAGCATGCATTACATATGGTACTCAACAGCATGCAGTGCAACTATAATGACTTCATGCTAGTGATAGTATACATGTCTGTGATGCATGGGCTGTGTTGGTAGGTGATGGCCCTTCCCCTTGATAACATTACACCCACGTACAAAGTGTTACTGTGGACCTGTTCTGCACCCTGCCTTGTACTGTGTACCATACATCACAGGTGTACAGACCATTACTGCATGTATAGTACTGTGTCAGTTATGTCGGCTCCGATGCTCAAAGACCCTATGTGTTAGAGCAACTCATACCTGGGAGGATATGTGAACAGATGTCATTTGTGAATGCCTGATGTCTGCTTTACAGATCACAACATCAGCAGTGCATGTATGACCAATACAAGACTATTACACTGACAACTGCCAGACCTTACCGTGGCTATGGTGGGTGCCCTACACATGTCCCACAACTCTGCATGGTTGCAAGGTCTACTCATGTGCACATCCCTTGGAGTTCACACACTGCTGTCACTATTGCTGTGGAGTCAGGGTTATGTCTACCGCAGTTACTTAACCTGACTGTGTGCAGATACAACCATTGACCCACAGGGTAGTCCTGTCCTGCTGATCATGGGCTGTCCTGCCAAAAAGTAGCTGGTAGTGCTGTATCAGGTGTCCCACAGTTATCTCCATTTCTGCAGCACAGAACGCTGGCAGTCTTGCATAAACCATCTTCTCTGGAAGACATAAAGATGGAAACAGGTCTGAGCAACTCATACAGCAGGGTTACCATAGCTCTTAATACACATCTCTGTCTCCCCCAACCATATCAGCAATAACAAACCATTCACACAATGCAATTGGTATGTCGACAGCTTACCTATCATTGGGACATATGTTGTATTGTACCACGCTTTGTGCTATGTGTTTGTACCATGCTTTGAGCTATGTGTTTGTAACATGCTTTGTGCTATGTGTTTGTAGCCATGTTCCCTGTGGGGACACTATCTTTTCTGGCCTGTTACAGACTCTTTCACCTGCATGCCATTGTCAGTGCCACTATGGTTCCACATGAGCATGTGGTATGCATGCTATGTGATTGCTGTACATCTGCCACTCTGTGTTATTGGGAATATCTATGCTTGGTGTTTTTCTATACCACATACTGCATTCTATTAAATACATATATGTTTTACATACCTGTAAATTATTTTTTCTGACAGCTGTGACAGCTTTCTGTTATGTATGTTTTCTCTCTCTCTCCCTGTCTCTCAATCTCTCTGTCTATCTCTCTCTCTCTCTCTCTCCACTAGAGGGATTGAGTTGGTTTATATAGATTGCAACATGGCTTTTGTAGGTGAAGCACATGATCAGGTGATGGGCTCTGCACCAATCAGTGTGCAACAGTTGCTAACTGCATGCAGCCTGTTGTGTTGTACTTCGGATAACCACTGTCATGGCAACCCAGTACTATAAAATACTGAGTCATGTGGGCATTGTCCTTAACCTTTCCAGTATGGAGGACATCCTTCCTGTATGTGGGCAGCAGTGTTACAGACAGCAGGTAGCAATACCTCTCACAGCAGGACTTGCAGACACAGGCCAACTACACATTTGTATAAGGTTCCAGACCTACAGACAGAGTGAATAGTGTTGTTATGTGCATTGTATATTGCTGGTCTTACAGTGTTTGCTTATACATAGTAGTTTAGGATGGAATGCAGTCTGTCTGCATAGCTCTCAACTGTCGGCCTATCCACATGATGACCAGTGGATTGTCTGTTAGTTTTTGTCTGTGCACCACACAGGTCTTGTTCTAGATATATCACTGGCAGTCCGTCTGTTGTGTGCTATCAGTACATGGCTACATCCATTTGTGTTTCTAATGTCTTATTCCTGAAAAGGGTATGTTGCAACAAATCCTGTAACACCAGCAATTTCCAGGGTGTGTAACAGCAATATTGCAAATATATGGGTGCGCAGGGTCCTGGGTTTGAGTCTTGAAGAGGCTGTTTATTTTGTTACTGGGCAGAACAAGGGTTGTTGGCTACAGAGTGATTAAGGCACTTTTAAGCAGTTCTAAACGGGTTTGTATGGGTTTGCTCAATGGTAAACACTGCTAACTTCCGGTCACAGTTCCTTACACTCTGTTAGCTTCTAAATTGCTTAACCTGTGTAGGCAGGGCTTACCCCCACCCAAATAGGCTTAAACCCACTTACTGCTGCTTAAAAGTGTTACTCCCGCTTAACCCTGTGCTAATTTCTTTAAAAGAAAAGAAAAAGGGGTTGATAGGAAAGTGGTGAAAAATGGGCATAAAGAGGGAAAGGCAGTAGGGAAAATAGCCAGGGATGTGCAGGAAGTGTGTAGGGAAGGTCCATATCTGCCAATTTCTTCTACAGCAACATCTGTGCATATACACTGAATTTGGGGGTATATTTAGACACTCAAACCCCTGGGTGGGGTTGACGACAACAATAATTCATTGTGATGCCAATTAGACTGGATGACATGTGTCCAGTAGACATGTGTGCAAAATGAACAGCTATGTATGGGGTGAGATTTTTTTGTGGGAACAGATTGCCAGTTTTGTTTCAGGTGAGAGTGGAATGATGGGGAGGGGTAGTAGGTATATTTGGGCAGGTAGGTTAACAGACAAGACAAACAAGACACATACAGGGATGGTATATGACATATGTGGGGGTAAACACCTTAGACAGGGAGGGGTGTTTGGAAGTCACAAGCCCATGAGCCCCCAAATGGAAACAGAGGAACTAAGGTCCCCCACCCATGGGCAGTCACCACTGCACCTTCATGGCCCCAAGGGTGGCTGTGCTGGGGGCTAGCTAGGAGGGGCAGGCTCACCCTCTAATTGTGCCACATGGCCCTCAAGCTAGCATAGCCAGTCTCAAAACTCCCTGTCAACCTCCCTACGCACCACGGCCCGAACCTGATGGTGGGTGTCAGGTATCTCTCCACCCCCACTCTCAGGGGGGGGCTGAGCCCCATCCCCTGTGGTGGTTCCATCCAAAGGTGGTGCAGGGCCAACAGAGGAGGAGCTTCCAGGCTGGGCCCCAGATGTCCTGGTGCCCAGTGCCATGGTCAGCTGAGGTGGGACAGGTGGGTCCACTGGGACCGGCCTTCCCATATGAGCTATGGTGTTGCAGTTTTAAGAATAATATGGGTTAGTAATAGTCAACAGCATTAATGTTTAGTTATAATAGCATGCATGGGTATTCTCATTAACCCAAGACACCAGATTTACAACAGTTGTAGAGTAAGCAGAACACATGCATATATGGGACAACAGTGGCCATTACAACAGCATGCAGGTTTTATTGATGGCAACAGGCCACCAGTATGGGGGTATTTTAATGTGGCACATGCATAAAACCAAACTGAATATTGGTAAACCAATAGAACATGTGTCCCAAGAAAAGTATGGAGTGTACACGTACCCATTGAGGTGTGTAATTGGGTTATTGTTGCACATATGGTGGGGTTAGAGAGAGAGGTCAATTAACAAATAATATATCCCTGTAGTTTTCACAACTTTCTTAGTCACTGCAGTGATCTGTCCCTTACATGTATTATTACACTATCCAATGGTCTTACTTTGTACAATGGTATGTTTGTAGATTAGTATATACATGGACTGTGTCTTACATATAGTCTACACCTTTTACCTGTTACAGCTGTTGAGAAAATCATTATTAACAGTACCTCACAAATTCTACACCTACTCCCAGATGCCATGCTTGTGTACAAGTATAAGTGAACTGTGTTGTAACTACAGTCTACACCTTTTACCTGTTATAGCTGTGGGGAAAATCATTGTTAGCACTTCCTGACAGATTCATAGGTTCACAGGTAGTTACTAGGCTATTGGCCCTAGGGCATAAATAAGCTTAGCCAAAATGTTTCGGCTTTCGCCTCCAATGAGGTTTAGTTACCTGTGCCTCTGTCAAGCAGAGCCACAGATGTGATTTCCGTGGTGAATTTCCTGTTTCCCATCCACTCATCAAGATTCCTCTTGAAGAGCGCTAGTGAGGGGCTCTGCCTCACATATATGGGGACCTTATTCCAGAGCAAGGGGAGTCTCTGGGACACGAATCTGTCCCTCCAACAAGTCCTGTTAATTGTTGCTGTCAGGTTAATGTCCCTTGAGCGTGTAACTCTGGTGGATTGGGTTTTCCTTAGGTGGAGCATTTCCAGCAATTCTGGGTTTGCCATAGCCTTGTATGTTAGGCATAGGTGATCTGTGAGTAGTCGGTACGCGACCGAGTATAGTTTGAGGTTTTTTAGCCTCGTGGCATATTTCATGTGTTTAAGGCCCATTATCCTCTTTGTGAGGTACTTTTGAGGCCTCTCCAGTTGTTGCAGATGTCTTGTAAGGTACATCCCGAACAGGGCATTGTATTCAATTATGGCTTTAATGAGTGATGAGTAGAGGGGGATAATAACCTCCTTATTCCTAGATGCAAACCCCTTTGTGATAAGATGGGCCATGATGAAGGATTTTCTAACCACTTTAGCGATGTGGTTGTTGAAGGAGAGGTTACTATCCACCTGTGTCCATAGGTCTCTAATCACACTTTCTGTGATAAGTGGGCTGCCACCTATGTTGTAATTCATTGGTACTTGTTTTTTCCCAAAAGCTATGACAATACACTTTTTGGCATTTAACTTGAGGCCGTGATTTTAGCACCATGTATCTGTATCAGTGAGAGCCCTCTGAAGGATGTCTACATCAGTAGGAGTCTCAATTATGGCACCCAGTTTGCAGTCATCTGCAAACTTTGTTAGCCATAATCCCTCCGTGTTTGCTTGTACCTCAGAAAAATAGATGCTGAACTGGAGGGGGCCCAATACTGAGCCCTGTGGTAATCCACTACTCACAGGTTTGGAGTCTGATCTAGTGTTCCCTATTCTCACCGAATGGGTTATATCCTTGAGCCAGCTGGAAACCCATCTTGTTACGTAGGGGTTTATGTTTAGTTTAGTGACTTTGTCTATAGTTCCCAAGTGGGGAATGGTATCGAAGGCCTTGGCAAGATCAAGGTATGCTGTGTGGACCACCTTCCCTTCATCTATTGCCTCAGTGACCTTTTCAAAAAAGTCAACCAGATTGAGGAGACATGACAGTCCCTTTATGAACCCAAACTGGGTAGGGTCTAGAGTTTGTAGGTTCCCAATGTCTTTATTTATGAGTTCCATGATGATGCGCTCCATGGCCTTACACACTTGGTTCATCAGGCTGATGGGGCGGTAGTTCCCCAGGTCAGTGGTGGCACCTCCTTTGTGGAGTGAGATGACTGTTGCCATGCGTCACTCTGTGGGCACATAGCCTGAGGTGAGGATGTGGTTAAACATGGTATTAAGGTGTGGGATTAATTTGTTTTGGAGTTCATGTATCACGCAGCCTGGGATGCTGTCAGGTCCCATGGATGCTGTGTTTTCTGCTTTGGAGGATACTGTTTTCACATGGGTGTCTGTGATTTCAGGGGCAGCACAATCGTCTGGTATGGATAGGGGCCCTCTAGGTGGTGAGGGTGGGGTAAAGTTTGCACTGAACCTATCCACCAATATATTGGTGATATCAGTTGGTTCTGTGACTTTTGAGCCATTATGCTGTAGCTCAGAGCAGATCTGAGTGTTGCAGTTTAGATTCTTGACATAGCTAAAAAATTCCTTGTGGTTGTCTTTGGTGTCTGTTGCGATTTTTCTTTCAAAGCTTGCCTTAGAGGTTTTTATGAGGGTTCTTAGCTTTTTGCTAAGGTTGGTCAGAGATCCCTTCCATTCCTGGGTTTTTACTCTTTTTTGTAGTAATTTCTTCCATCTGTTGTAGAGCTTATTTATGGTCCACCAGACTGGTTTCCTTTTTTTGAAGGAATGGGTCTTGGTCTTGTTTGGGATAGCACGGTCCATGCACTCATGTAAGTGCTTGTAGAGTGCTTTTGTGTAGGATACAGCAGATTCAATCATATTTACGTTCTGTGTGGAAGTAACAAAATTTGCCAGCTCTTTCTTGAGTAGCATAAAGTTTGCTTTGGAGAAGTTTCTTATCATGGTTTCCCTGGGAAAGGCTGAGGGTGGTATGCGGATATCTAAGGTAATGAGTTTATGGTCTGATCTGACCAATGAGGAATTTACCACAGGTGTGGAACATTTATCTCTCATGTTGGTGATAACCAGGTCCAGTATATTGTTACCTCTTGTAGGAGTGCTAATAAGCTGGTCCAGGGCATTTGAGTTTATATATTTGAGGAGGCGCTGAGCAATGGTATTAGTGCTTCTGTAATTTTCCCAGTTAATGTTTGGGTAATTGAAATCACCCAGTATAAGGCTGTTTGGTTGGACCTTCATGTTTTCCAGTATCTCGAGGAACAAGGGGTGGGTGTCTTGGGTCAGAGATGGTGATCTGTAGCAAGCTACAATCTGAATTGCAGTTTTGCCCTTTGTAAGTTGCACTTGGATGATCTCCAAGGCATCATACTTTAAAACCAGTCTGGTGGTGTGATTATCCTTGATGAATATGGATACACCTCCTCCCTTTGTATTTCCATCTGGGTTTTGTGGCCGAAATGTGTGATATGAGTTGTAGCCTGGTATCACTGGGGTGCTCTCTTGAGCTTTGAACCAGGTCTCCGTTACTGCACAAATATCGATGGTCTCCATATTGAGGAGTGCCTCTAGAGAGTGCATTTTGAGGTTTAAACTCATAGTGTTGAGCAGCATGACCCTCACTTTTTTATCGCTGGTACATCTTACAGCGGTGGATTTCTCTTTTGAGCCTTGCCTAAAAAAGGCACTATGGGGGTGGCAAAAGCCTTTGACAGTATCCTGAATCCCAGGTGTGACAGGTGCAAGCTATCTCTGGCGAAGCATCGAGGCTTGTCAAGCATGTCATCCCAGGTAGACAGATACTGGATCCCCTTTGAATGACACCAAAAACTTAGTCAATTATTGAAATTTATCATTTTTTCCTTGTACTAAGGTATCATTCTTCATGAGGGTAAGATGCCGTTCAGGGCTAGGGTCATACCTGCCTTAGTTACATGATCAACGAGCTCTTCTATGTCCCTTTTCATGTTGTTCGAGGAGGTATGTCTCAGGTCATTCACACCAACATGGACAATGACAGTCATATTTGTACTTGTCATGGAGTGACCTGAGTGCGTGGGTAATGTGGCGGATTCTGGCACCTGACAAGTAGCAGACAGTGATGTTTTCTTTGTTCAGCCTAGTGAGAGGGACGTCTGTGTGCCTGACTATGGAGTCATCTATTACGAGTGTGTTAGGTATGATGGTTTGCCTTAAGGACTGTGGTTGTCTGGCACACTGGTTTTGGAGGTTATGTTTTGATTTCTGTGTGTTAGTGGGTGGAGGTTGCTTGAGTGTCTGCTTTGGATATCTCTGCTGTTTCTGCAGATTTTTATTTAGAGCCTCCAAATATGTCTTTGTGTATCTATATGTGGAGTTTGCAGTTGCATGTTTGGCGGGTCTATGTGCAGTGAGTGGGGTGTTGCAGATTGGTACCTTCTCCTCCTGACTGTCAAATCCAGTCATGGCTGGAGAGAGCTTTGCCTCAAGTTTTGTTATGTAAGTGCATCTCTCGCAGATTTTGGTGTCATGTGGTAGGAGGAGAGAGTTGTCTGTGTACATGAGGCAGTTGTGACATTGGCTCAGGCTGCCCATATTCATCAGGTGAACAAGAGAATACCCTGGGAACTGGCTCATGGACATGTCTGAGAGGGTTTCTGAACTTATTCTTATTTACCTGGTAGAGAGAGTAGCTTGGCTGTTCTCTACAAACAACTGTAGAGGATCGAGTACTATAGGTTGTTTGTGCTTCTGTCACTTTTTGGATCAAGTGCTAGTCCGAAAGCGCTGGTTTGAGTGCTAAATCTGGAAGAAATGGCTAGTGCTAAGGGAAAATCTGAAGAGCAGACTCAGCAGAGCTGGGAATAGTTTAATCTTAGCTAACTGCAGCTGCGCTATGTGCAAAACCGCACAAATGCAGTTCTTATACCAGACAGATTAAAGAGATAGAAATTAGCCCAAAATGGCCAATAAAACAACTACAGTTTCTGGGCAGAAAACACTCCTCCAAGGACCGGTAGGCTGTTCAGAGCTGTTCCTTTTTGCCCAAGTAAGGTATGGCCAACACAGAAGCTTAAACACAGTCCAGGTATCAGCAAGTATCTGAAACTGGACTTTTCTAGCTTAGTAAGGCAGGAAAGTAGCAAGATTTTTTTTGTATTTTTGTTTTTTTTCCAATAAAATAGTGGAAACAAATGAAAAACACTTTTAAAGAACAGTAATGGCTGTTTGACATGTGTGGGAAGCCAGTAACAATAAAAAATACAATTTACAACAAAAAATTATTTTTTAAAGTGCAAACACAAATAAATGCTGTTGCAGTACAAAAATAAGCATTTTAGAACCAGTAAACACCAGAAAACTAGTATTTAGGTGGAAATAGCTTGACTATCAAGACAAAAGTCAGAAAAGGGTACTTAAACACTCCAAAGTCTCTCCTTTTGTCTCACTGGCACTGTAGGTATCTGCAGGACACCTGGGCAGGATCTGCTGAGATTATACAAATGCAAAAACCATGGAAATGCGATTCTTATACCAGAAATATTAAAGATATAGAAATTAGCCCAAAATGGCCAATAAAACTACAGTTTCTGGGCAGAAACCACTCCTCCAAGGACAGGTAGGCTGTTCAGAGCTCCCCACTTTCACTGGTGAACAAAGAAACTTCCTTTTTGCCCAAGTAAGGTCTGACCAACACAGAAGATTAAACACAGTCCAGGTATCGGCAAGTATCTGAAACTGGACTTTTCTAGCTTAGTAAGGTGCGAAAATAGCAAGATGTTTTTGCTTTTTTTGTTTTTTTTTCAGTAAAACAGTGGAAACAAATGAAACTATGCATACTCCCCGATTCCATGCTTGTGGACAAGTATATGAGTGAACTGTGTTGTACCTACAGTCTATACCTCTTACCTGTTATAGCTGCGGAGGAATCTTTGTTAACACTACCTGACAAATACTACATATACTCCCAGATTCCATGGTGATGTTATGCACATACCTAACAGTCCGTTATTGCACAAACTCAGGTCAAGGCTTGACATGATGCAGGTGTTAATGTGACATATTTTGGAATAGCTGTCATACACTTTGGGTGAGATGTTACAGTGACAGGTTTGTTTCCATATACATTCTCTTTTTATGTTCAGGTCTGGCTATCCATTATATGTCAGTATAAGCTGCCTACATTTCTTGGATCATCACATTTATTTATCAGGGGAATAGATTACCAGGCAGCAGATTTGGGGCCGTTATCTGGACATGCTGGATAGATCAGAACAGTTGAGGGGTATGACTATGCATACAACTTACTACCCGAACATTCTGCCACAGTCTGTAGAGTTGATGGTTATGATTATGCTTACAGCATACTATCTGAACATTCTAGCAAAGTCTGTACAGTTGTTGCGTCTAATTATGCATGCAGCTTTCTATCTGAACATTCTCACAAACTCTGTACAGTTGTGGGGTATGATTATTCATACAACTTACTACCACTCCTGGGATTCAACCCCCTGCTGTGTGTGGTAAAAATATCATAGTTGACATTACAGTTCACTGTGCTATCATGGAATTGGTATGAAGAGTTCCAGTGGCTTCTGTCTAAGTCTCCCTCAGTTGTTCTATATGACTGACCTCTTGGGACTTCCAACATTGTTATACTGAACTTCCTACACATTTTAACTATGTTCAGCAGTGTGGGTAAGACTGCTTAATACAACAGTACTATTTACAGAATGCAACACTACAACAACATATGAAAACAGAATTTACACAAGCACTCAAGGGGTTATATTTTAATCACTAGATATTACACATTTTTTTCCATGCAGCCTATATGACAGTCTTCCTGCTATATTGTCTGGTTTATTCAGTACATCCCATACACAATACAATTTTTTATACTGGTACATTTTCTAGTACTGTTATATGTATTTGTTATGACAGTACATGCAAGAATATTACTAACCTGCCTCATGATGCAGCCTTTGCAGCCTAGCAGCATGGGCTTGCTGGTTCACAGCCCGCTCATCTACAGCTGTCGGAGAAATACATTGATATTTAGCCATTACCTATCCATAGTATACACAAGCTAGCCAAGCATTATCTATGTAGTAGAATGTGTACTTAGTGCTGCAGCATCAGCCATCTGCCTAGATTCTTGGATCCACTGGTCCAAGAGATCAACCCTCTGCCGCTTCAGGTCAGCATGGTGATGCCTGACCTGCTCACCAGTCTGGGGGATACCAGTGGCACTGGTGAGGTCATGGGCGAGCCTGTCCCAGTCCTCCAATTTATAATGAGAGCCCTGCTACTGGCCCTGCAGTAGTCTCTCCTCATGGTGTTTTACCAGGAGCCATACCATGAATTTGGACTCCTGAGTACCCCAGCACTGTGCTCTAATTTGACTGCCTTCCCCAACTCCAGACATTCTGCCTACAGTAGGGAGCTACAACCAGTTATGGGAATTATTGGTGCCTGCAGGGTTTAAATACGGCCACTTTCCTGCATTTTCCCATGATTGGACAGATTTGAAAAGGCTAAGCTATAGGCACACCTGCTTACCTAATGTTGGCATTGCTTAAAGGGGCATACCACTGGGCAGATTGAGTTAGCCGGCCTACACATTGCTTACACCACATAAGCTGACTTGTGCAATGCTTAGCATTGCTTAATATCTAATTAGCATTATATTTTCCTTTTGACATTGATTTATTATTTGTCACATGTTATATCTGTGTCTGGTATCTGTGATTCATGTGTATGTGCACTGTATGGGGTCCTAGAGAATTCAACACTTTATTACAATAATGCCTCACATCTGGCCTTACTGCAGTACTCCAGTTCACATATTTATGATATGTAGCAGGTTATACAATATCACACTGTACATAGATTCATTTCACATACTCAGTTTGATTTTCCTATGGTGAGGATATGTTTGTTGAAACCTCAATCTTATGTACTGCTGTGACTGTAGTGTACAGGGTCCTGGGTTCGAGCCTTGCAGAGGCTGTTTATTTTGTTACTGGGCAGAACAGGGGCCATTCGATACAGAGTGATTAAGGCACTTAAAGCAGTTGTAAGCAGGTGTGTGCGTTTTTGTGCAGAGCTAAGCACTGCTAACTTCCGGTTACACTTTCTTCTACTCAGTAAGCTTCTATATGGCTTAATCTGTGTAGGCAGTGCTTACCCCTATGCAGATGCACTTAAACATGCTTACTAGTGCTTATATATGCTTACTACTACTTATTTATGCTTAAACCTGCTTACTAGTGCCTTATTCATTATGACACTGACACTTCACACGTGAATTTCCTGCAGTACTCTAGTTCATAAATATGTGTTATTTAGTTGTTTTTGCAACAAAAAGATTGGTTATAACGTGCTTTGCCATGTAAAATAGACTGTGCTGCAGTGGGACTCAAACAGAGAATGCCTGCTCATTAGGCCGATGCTCTGCCCACTGCACTATTGTTGTGCTGCTTCATTTGCATATATCTTCAATAATTTCAAACCCATGGTTCTTTCACCCACCCCCGAGCTTCACGTACACAGCAACCATCCATTCTCCGGTTGCTAGCCCAGCCATACCATACCTCCACACATTGCCCTCTCTCCACGTCTCGGTACTCATCCAGTAAACTGTTTCGACCCAAGCTTATTCAAGCCCTTCATCCATTTAGTCCATGTATGTATGAGCCTTGCCTTGTTCATCTTTCGAGACTCGTGTAAACATCGGATTGACTCACAATTTTTGGTTCATTTCAGCAGGGACAGACCTGTTTTTGCATCAAGATTAGACTTAGCTGGTTTACACTGTTTCTCTCACTGGTAGCATCCTGCCAGGAGTTTGAGAAGCAGTGGTTTGCTCACACACCTGCCCAGCCTCATCTCCTGGTTCAGCGGAACCGATGTCCCAGATTTGACATTCTGAGCATGACGCATGCCCACACGCCCCTCAATGTGCACCGTTTGTTATTATTTTCTTAAGATTTTTGCAAGACTACTGTTATCACATTATGATTGGACAGGAACTGTTTTGGTAATTTACATAAATAGCTCGAAATACTGTCCCCCAGATTCACGAATCCTCCATGTAAGACTTAATAAGTCTTACTCGGAGGCTGCAGTTGAACGGTATGATGTCAGCATGCCATGAATATGCATGAGGGTATGCTGACTCAACCGTAAGCATTACATGGACTGTGTAAGAAAGCAGGGGGCATGTCCAACTACTGAGCAGTCTAAATGTGCATGCCCCTGCAAGTGAATAAACAAGAGCAAGTCTGCTCAAATGTCCCTGCATCCAACACTTCACTGTCTGATATTGTAAACCCCCATCACAGTTCTAAAACGCATAACATTATTTTTTTTTTAAATTCCCAAAATAGCTGCCCGTATTTACACGTGTGTGTGTGGGTGTGCCCATTGCTTAGCTACAGTTAGCAATTCTGACATGGAAGAGCATAAGAAAGAATGTTTATGCAAATCTCACCAAATAGCAATAGTGCAATGGTAGAGCGTTTGCACAACGAAGAGGCATTCATGGTTCGAGTCCCACCACTCCCTTTCGTATTTATTTTTTTAATCAGTATATGGAATAATACTTAACATATATGTTTAAACAAAACTAAAAAGCAGTGAAATGGCCAATGTATCAGTGAACAAAATAAATATTTTAAAGGATCCCAATATAAAACTGCCTGCAGTTAAGCAGCGTTTCTCCCAGCGGAATAGACTTGCCCATAGTTCAATAGCTCTTCACCCAGCACAATAGAGTTGCCCATAGTTCAATAGCGCTTCACCAGCGCAATAAAGTTGCCCATAGTTTAACAGCGCTTTACCCAGCACAATGTGTTTGTGCAGATGTGCGTGCCATGCCAACCAGGGCACCGTAGGGCACCAAGGAGCAACATAGAGCAAAGTTGCTTAAATGCAGCCACACTCCCTAGCCTGTCTGGACAGTATGAAAATAAAATGAATGACAAGGTTTGAACACAGGACTCTGTGCATCAGAAGCAAAGTACAGCACCACAAAGCCATGACAACATAGGGGAAACAGCCATTGCTAACATTCATATACTTACGAATGGTAGTTTAACCATTACTAAGCAGGTCTGCAGTCAGCCGAGAATTTTACAACAGCCAATCACAAAAAAGTGCGGGAAATGCGGCATATTTAAGCCCTACAGGCGGGAATACACACCATAACTGATTGTAGCTCACATCTGCAGTTAGAATGTCTGGTGTCGGAGAGGGAACACGGTTCCGAGCATAATGTTAGGGCATCGAGGAGTCAAAATACATGGTTTGGCTCCTTGTCCACCTTCATGAGTCAAGACTCCTGCAGGGCCAGTTCCAAGGGATGGAGTACAAGGCAGAGGCTTGGAACCGGTTAGCTTGTGACCTCACCAGTGCCACAGGTGTTCCTCGGACTGGTGAGCAGGTCCGTCACCACCATGCAGACCTGAAGAGACAAAAGCAGGACTACCTAAACCAATGGATACAGGAGGCTGGTGGGATGTGGGATTGCCCACAACTGAGTAAGTAGCCATGGAATGCAGTATGCAAGAATTGATAATGGAGTATGTATAATGGATAGGTATGTCTCAATATCACTTCATTTACGTTACAGCTGCAGGTGACCGTGGTGTGAATCAGCAAGCCTATGCTGATAGGCTGCTAAGTCTGCACCACCAGGCAGGTTAGTGATTATTCTGCATGTATTGTTATATAAAATATGGGAGAGAGCATGAAAGAATGTGTTGTAGTCCAATAATACAGCCATAAAATTGCCTGAATAAGTCCTCTGCATGTACTGTCAGATAAAAATGTCAGAGAGGCAGAAAAAGAGTGTAGTAACCCATTAAGAAAGGTAACATATGTCTGGAATAATATCTCTGCAGGCACTGTCATATAAAATAAGTGAGTGAGCCTGAAAAAAGAGTGTTCTAACCCATTAAAAATGTATAATGTCTTGAACATGTCTGCCATATGCACCATTAAAACAAATAAAGGAGTAAGCCTGTGGAAAAGTGTGTAATGTCATTAATAAAGGTCTAAAACGCGGAGTGTGTCTGTGTCACAGAGTTTGAAATGTTGTTGTACCCTTGCATTATACAAACAGTATTGTTTGAAAAGGTGCTGCCAACCCAGAGTTGCGCAGTCCCATATAAAGTGGGTGATGGAAGTGCTAGTAGCTGTGAAACATATATACAGTCCACAACAGTCAGTTACTGGCTAGCATGAATAAGTAAATCTGGCACATGTGTAGCATGTTATTTTTCCCCAGAAATGTGAGTGTGTGTCAAGAAATGCAGGGTTCTGTACAAATTGAAGTGAAAATGTCATGTGAAAACATCCCAGATATGTAGATAAAGAATTATAAATGCAATCAAGAAATATGTAGCAGTAACATCTGCATCTTGGACAGTTAGTATGTCAGATATAGGTCAGGCATATATTGAACTAGCCAAACCCATTACACAACCTAATGTATGGTGGCAAGTGTAATAATACATGTAGGGGATATACACTTGCAGTCACTAGGAATGTAGTGTAGATGAAAAGGTAATTATGAGATGTTAACCAAGGTTTTTTGTACACCCTACTGTATGTGCATAAACCATGCAATTCCACACCTCAATGGGTATGTGTAATCTTAAATATTTGTTGGGACATATTTCCTATTGTTCTATAAATATTTGCATTCACATTGATGCATGTGTCCTGTTTAAACACCACGATCATGGTGGCCTGTTGCTACCAAACATCCCTGCATGCTGTTGGAATATCCAATGTGGTTCAATATATGCATGTGTTATGCCTGCTGTTCAACTGTTGTAACCTTGGTGTGTTGGGTTTATGGGAATATTACTGCATGCTGTTACAACTAATCTGGAATGCTGTTTTGCTTATGCTGTAATTAAACACACCTAATCACAGAACATATGGGAAGGCCAGTCCCAGTGGACCTACCTGTCTCTACTCAGCTGGCAAGTGCACCTGGCACTAGCAGGTACAATGCCCAGCCCAGGCTCCCCTCCTCCGTTGGTCCTGTGCCAACTTCGGGTGGAAGCGCTGCAGGGGATGGGGCACACTCCCCGTGCAAGCATGGGCGGAGAAGGGCCACCTGTCACCCTTTGAAGGGTCTGGGTTATGGTGCGTAGGGAGATCCAGCGTTCAGTCGCTGATACCCTATGCCAGCTTAAGGTGAGAGTGGCACATATCACGGGTAAGCCTGCCCATCCTATGCAGCCCGCAGCATAGCCACCCTCGGGGCTGTGAAGGTTCAGTGGTGACTGCCCATGGGTGGGGACCTCAGTTCCACTGTTACCATCTGTAGGCTCATGGGCTTGCAATTTCCAAACATCCAACCCCATCAATTGTGTTCACCCACCCCATGTGTCATACACCGCTCCTGTATGCGTCTTGTCTGTCTTGTCTGTTTACCTTCTCAACCTACCTCTCCGGACATACATACTTCCTCTACCTCACTTCCCACTCTCACCTGAAAAAAAAAAAAAAGGGTAATCTGTACCCACAAAAAAATGCCCCATACATAGCTGCCCATTTTGCACACATGTCCATTGGACATGTTAGCTGATAATTAGAATTGGCAGTACAGCATACTTTGTTGTCCTAACCCCTCTCCCAGGGGTGGAAGGTATAAAATTTCACTCCAAATTCATTGCATATGCACAGCTGTTGCTGTTAAAGAAATGGGCAGCTATGGACCTTCGCTACACCCATCCTGCACATCCCGAGCTTGTTTACCTACTGTCTGTCCCTCTTTGTGCCCCCTTTTTCACCACTTTCCTATCTCCCCATTTTCTTTTTTTAAAAGAAATTAGCGCTGGGGTTAGCGGGAGTAAACACTTTTAAGCAGTAGTAAGCGGGGTTAAGCGAGTGTGCGCATGTGTACGCTTAGCTAAGCATTGCTAAGCATCGTGCAAACCCACGCAAACCCGCTTACAACTGCTTAAAAGTGCCTTAGTCACTCTATGGCAGGGCCCTTGTTTAAAAAACCTCTGCCAGTCTCGAACCCCAAACCATTGACACAATAGACTGCATGAATTACCACTAAACCACAGAAGATATGCAAATAGCTTGGTTCTGAAATAAATATATCATGCATTACAATGAGGGAATGTAAATGGAAAATAGGAATGGTATAGCACAAATCCTTTTCTGTGGGTCTTTACCAGCAGTGGTTTTGGAATTGCATGACATGACTGTGAAAGGAGAAAAAGCCATCCTAGCAGGGAATAATGTTACAGTAGGACCTTACAAACACTACACAGTACCAGACCAGGATAAATACTGGCCACAGGAATACAGTGCAATAACCACATTTATATGGCAGTTAATTGTGTAACTGAGAAAAAAGTACATACTCCCATGTATCCTGTGTTCGCATTTGGAGGGGTGTGTACATGTCTACACTGAGATGTGTGTACTGGAAGCAGCAACATTCAGGTTTGAGTACAACATGCATATAACTGGCTACAACCCTAGCATCAGATAAGAGACATATACCAACCTTCAGACTGACACAATGGTGTCCAGAGCAAACAAGCATGGGCCCCACCTTGGAAATCTGAAAGGGCTACGCCTACCTAACCTAGCATTTTATAGCAGTGGGCTGCAATCACAGTGAGTAATGCAATCACCAAACAGCAGGCTGCATGCAATTACTGAAGGGTGAGCAGCAATTGGTGCAGAGGCTGTCACATGCATAAGTGCAGATACCTAGAAAAGCAGGCTGTACCTGCAGTCCACACATGCAATTATATTGTTGCAGGTGCTGTGAGATAGAAAGTGAGAGAGAGAGAGAGAGAGAGAGAGAGAGATGGACACAGACACAAAATGAGACAGAGACAGAACAGAGTGAGAAACTGAGACAGAAAGTTAAATAGAGGGCAAAAACCCAAAACAAACCACCAATAAAAAAAAAAAAAACTACAAAACCATAACACACAGAGCAGGGAAATACAAAGGTAAGGTATGTAACCTCACATGTATGTGTTGGCATGTTGTAGATGTTCTTGAAGAGTACTCTACACACTGCAAATCATCCATGAGTGGCAGCAGTATGTATCTATCTGTATCTGCACATGTGCATAGGTTAAGGGACATACTGCAACTGTTAGTGAAGCATGGACAGATATCTGTCAGTGAAGGTTGATATGTGCATATATCCATGTAGGTCGTAGTGTGTGGCCTAGAAAACAGCATGCAGTGCGCAGGAGCGGCCTTAGGCCAACTGGTGCCCTAGGCAAAAGGGCTCCACAGCACCCCCTACCACACTTCCTGGTGCCTCCATCCTTGTCTTAATACACCACATACATAGTGGAAAAGCACCCCTGCTAGAGCGGCACCCTAGGTGGCCGCCCAGTTGGCCTATGCCTAAGGCCAGCTATGGTAGTGTTGATATATGTCATGTGGTGGTTAAATGCTGTGGGACAGATTTGTCAGATCTGCTGTGTTACAGCCAGTGAGGCCTGCTAATGCTACAAGGGCTGAGGACACCCACATGTATTCTGCACAACACTGTGCAATTTAATCACATACCTGTACATCCCACAACTGTCACATAAGTGATATCCCCACCATGAAAGGTGGACTGTACATGTGCCTATATGTACATTCATGTGTACAGCAATGGATGTGTACATGTATGTGTATAGATATGCATGTATATATATATATATATATATATATATATATATATATATATATATATATATATATATATACATCTACATATATAGATATATAGATATTTATATATACATATAGAGTGAGAGAGAGAGAGAGAGAGAGACATGGGGTCAAATGTACCACAACAGGTGTGTGGTGACCAAGTTATGGACTGCAGACAAGTGTTGACACTGCAGTGCCATTCCACCTTCCCAAAACAGTGCACCCATTAACTACCACATAGGTAGAGATCTACCTAACAGTGAAGGTGTGATAAGGGAACATGGGACACAGGTGGACAGTAGCCTCCACTTTGATGAAGACAGTGCCACACTACACCTGTAATCTGTCTGTGTGGTATGTGTCATGACAACAGGTGTGTCATCTATGGAAGTATAGGGTAGAGTTCCCCTCTACTCATCACAATGCCCTGTGTGGTATGTACTTCACATGACAACTACACCAGGTGAACAGGCCACAGACAGACCTCCCAAAGGGTAATACTGGCCGCAAACAGATGCCCTATGCAGACTGACTCACAAAACTACAACTACACTGTATTGCATACTGGCCACACAGAGGTGACCTCTGCTGGACATACAGAGGTATGTCACACCCATAGCTGGGTGACAACCACCATGGCAACATATCACAATCCCTCTGGGATACACACTCTAGGGCCCTAAACCTTGTCAGCTCACTAAACAGCACATGCTGGAGGGATAGGTTCCCATCTCAGAGATATACCATACATCGGAATAGACCACATAGCAATAGCAAACAAGGCTCCTCCTTAGCAGTTGTTATAAATGCTCCTGATGATTGTGTGGGAGATTGGTAATACACCCCAGGAAACACCTATGTGGTTCAGGTTGGCAGGGGCAAGTGAAATCAAAGTACATGTGTGTCAAAGGCCAGGGTAGCATATGGCTAGGCTGCCATAGGCCCTAGGGCCAATAGCATATTACCTACCTATGACACTATGCACTCACACATGTACTTAATGCAATAGCTGCTATGTGAGGTTGAATAAGTGTAACGCTGAATGTGTGCAAGGTCTGTAAAGGTGTGATATCTTAGTGTGATGTTGAATCTGACATGGTAGTGCCTATCCTAGCTGTGAGGACAGCAACTGATGTGTAATGTACTGTTAGGCAGACATAGTAGTACAGCATATGATGTGACGTATTTCTCCATTAACAAATGTGGTGTCTCATTGTAGACTAAAGCAATACATGTATGCTTAGTGAGTGGTACTGCTGGTGAATCCATCACCAATATGAACTGTAGTACCACCTGAAGCTGTAGGCCTAAACAGCACAGGATGGTGTGTGTTCACATTGCTTGGAAACACTGTCATGTGTGTTTCCTGTAGTCTGCACAGAGGACAGAATGCAGGCATAAGGGTGTGTAAGTAGTGGCACACAGTACTGTATGGTACACAGGTAATGCTCATCTGTGTTGCCATACAGTGGTGCATTGTATGTTTGCCTGATGTGTGTGTGATTATGCCTGTACAATGGCTGCAATCATATGTGTGTTACAGGGTAAACGTGTGTATCCAGTAACATATATAGTCTGTTACAGCAATATGCCACCTATAGTAACAACCGGACACATCTATTAGGCAGGGCTATGGCATCAATGACTAGTGTGGTTGATTGGTACTACTGTACCTGCACTTTACATCCATTGCAATAGATGACATCTCTGTTCGTGCATTGGTGTGATATACACCCCTGTCTTAAGGTTGTGCAATGTGTCACAAACAGTGTGTCGGGTACTGTTGTATAGTGGTGTGATATATAGTCTGCCAGGCAGTGTTAGTTAGTTGTGGCCTGAGTACCAATAAGTGGTATTGAATGTGTGTGACCTCTGATAGACAATAGGATGGTATATATGTCAGTAAAGTGATATCGGTGGGTAAAGGTGTAAAGTGTGCCACAGGACACTCTCACACATATTGTTCATATCTTTTTCAGCCAGATGGCCCACCAACGCAACCCAGCGTACACAGTGGATGAGGAAGAGGTGATACTCACAGCCTATTGCAGTGGTACACAATGCTGTTCTCCAGAAGCAGCCAGCACCAGCAGGAGTGGACTGCACTGTGGCAGGAACTTGTTAGTCGGGTAAATGACATAGGCATGCATAACCGGACATATGAGCAGGTACGCCATCACTGCAGTGATTCAATTAGACAAGTCCGGCAGCGTGCGTCTGATATCCAAAGACAGCAGCTTGCCACAGGTGGTGGGGTGGCCATTCATCCCCCCCCCCTCACCAGAGTGGAGGAGCTGCTCCTAAGCATGGTGGCTCCTGGAAAACAGCTACATCAACCGTGACATGTGTTGTAATGGAGGCCAGAGCCACCCAGCACATCCAACTGGAGTAAGCAGGTAACAAGCCCTATTCTGTAGACTACAGTTAACTGTATTGTTAGATTATGTGTACGTGAGATGTGTACTGCATGTTTAGCAGTTCCGCTGCCTAGTGTTGGGCAATACGAATAGTTTGAATAATATCCCTACACCTGTGACTATTGACTGTTGTTGTACTGCAGTTTAGCATACCCACTGTAGAAATGCCACAGTTGTAGCCACTGACGAACCCTCTCATATTCTCGTAGGTCCCCCTGCTGTGATGGCAGGGCAGCCAATCCATGCTGGTGAGTGTGTTATACCTGCAATGTTGGTAATGAAATATGCATGTCATAGGTGAGGTGTAGGCCATGTACACGTAACACACCTATGCATAATGCATGCCATGCATGTTTGCTGTGAGACATTGCACAGCTCAGTAATGTCAGTAGCTGCATCAATGACATGCAATACACAGTGCATGACACACAGTTGTGGCAACCCCGTACTGTGCATTGGATAGGCATAGTTGCAACACCTGTACACAACATAACACATTTATCACATGCAGTACACAAAATCATACTACATATGGCATAACCAGACACCCGCTGTAAGGTCACACTTCAGTATCCCACATGTCATCCACACACACATGATGTACCTCAGGGGTAGATGCCTATCATGGGGCTTTGCAGCACTCTTCAACTCATAACACAGTCATGTTAGGCAATGCTCCCTACTGGGCACGTCATACACCCATGTACAAAGTGGCTGTGTAAAAGTGAACGTATCCACAGCACTGCAGTTCAGGTACAGCATGCTAGGCAGTGGTCTGTCACACAGTAGTAGCCGTGAGTGACCACAAGATGCATGATGATGATGATGGCACATGGTACTACACCCCATCCGGTTACAGTGATCACAGTACTACACAGAGCAGTCTTTGCTGCGCACCTCATTGTTCTGTGTGTGCAAACATATGCACCAATACACACCATGTATAGCATGTTGCCTGTGCTTACATATGCTAGTATACACATTTTGCACAACAGTCGCCATCTGTACAAAGAGTCACATATATGTCCTGGAATGCTATTGGGTGTACAGGTCACATGACACACATTGGGTATGTGTGGTGTTTAATGTTGCAGTCATGTAGCATGAAATTTCATGGCTGGCACTGACATATCTGCAATATGTCCCACACTCACCATAACCACTGTACAATGTCCATCCCATGCATTGGGATTCCTTCACATCTACATGCACCACTCATGCCATGTCTGTACATTGCATGCATTTGCTACACCTGTGCCCACTATTATGTGCTATGGACACAGACACTGTCATCAGACATGGCAATCTATGTATCACACATATAACACATGCAGCCATGGTATGTATACCATTGAGTGATGGTGCACATGACATTGCAGAGCAGATAATACTTGCACAGCAATGTTGTGTCCATGTACACATTGTGTTCCAGGGTGTAGCCAATCACTGAACAACTATATACATGCATCAGAGCCATGTATAATGTCATTAGATAGGGCTGTCTACACTTGCACTGCATGGTGTTGAGCAACACATGGTCTGCATGCTGACACATGTGTGGTTTGCCTTGAGATACTGTCACCTACCATCACCCACTATTGTGTATGTGTTGAATTGCTGGTGTGTGTGTATGTGCTGTGGTGAGCAGTGTATTTCTGTGCATGTGTGAATATGTGCATATGTTCATGTGTGCATGTGTGCATGTGTTCATGTGTGCATGTGTGCATGTGTTCATGTGTGCATGTGCGCATGTGTGCATGTGTGCTAACATCATGTACAGATTGTAAAGTGTGTTTCCTGTCTTCCTTCCACAGGTGCTGAGTTATGGGTGGCTGAATGCAGCAGGGAACCTGATGTCACCACCACTAATAGTGGAGATGATGAGACATGTATTGTGGCACAGGAAGGTCTGACAGTGTCTGTCGTTGGTCCACCAATCGACAGTACACAGTGGTCAACCTCATCTATGCGCACACTCATACTGCAAATACATCCCTCGTCACCAATGGCCGTAGCTGAGGGACAGCATACAATTGGCATTGACCAAGAGAGTGTGGTACCTATGGCAAGTGCATCCCCTCACAGCAGCCATAGCCGGATTACTGGAATGGTACCACATAGGCGGATGTCCAGGGGTTCTCGGGGGAGCACTACTGGTCATATTGCCCCTGACAGACGTGCCCCCGGAGGTATTACAACCTCCAATAGGTTCTGGGCTGTAATGCAGGCACAGGCACGTATGGAACGGTACTCCCAACAGGGACTAAGGATGCAGTGGGCCCATTACACTGCTATCAATGACAGCATCCGTGACCTTGCCGGTGCCATCCGGAATTACACTGAGGTCATTGATAGCCGTTGGAGGGAGACATTAGATGTCCTCCACAGTGTGTTAGCCATGAGCCAGGACTGTGTGGGATGGATGAGAAGCCGACGTGGATGCATGCCAGCAACAGTATCAGCTGGCAGTCATCGCCAATGGACCACGGATCACAGCCACTCCTGCAGTGGCAGTACCAGCCCCAGCAATGATGGGGCTGGCCTGTCCATTGACCGTCCTACTAGACCACGTGCACATGGCACTGGCCAGTCCCAGCAGGGACATGGGTCCAGTCATCATACCTCTGCCTCTGATGATAGCACCCAGTCAGGGTTGGTACCCGATACTGCCTGTAGCACCCCTGCTAGGAACAGGTACTGTGTCTGTGGCTGGAGACAGTGATCTGTACAGCCTAGCAGGTACAATCTGTGGCTGTCCCATAACCGCCCTTATATGGCAGCCACATGGTGGAGTTGTGTGCATGCAGACACACACATTTACCATACAACTAGGGCTTACACATACACACACACATTCCATCAACATTGGCCCATGCAGTACTGTTATCCCTCACACACACACAGACATGCCGATTGGATGGGTCACTGTCGGGCTCTGGCAAACCTACAACACACCTTGTGCATATGATGACACCTGTGCCACCTCCTGTCATCTGTCACATTGATGCAGTAATAGGCTAACATGGTTCTGATGCACAGGGTGACATTATAGCAGTGTAGCAATAGTAGCAAGTTGCCAACAGGAAAGTGCACTGATATCTTTGTAGGTATAGCTGAGCAGGCATTATGCACCACAGCTCTGATAGTCATTGTAGCATTGTTTACACCAGTGTTAGGTCTGAGCATGTTTTGTCCACCCATGTGCCACTTGGCTGAAGTGTACAGTGTTGCCAGCATGTGTTAGTGAGTGGACAGTACGTGTGTGATGTGTACATTACAAATTAGCGGGTCTACATCTGTGAACATGGTGTGTGCGCACTGTCTGCATGTACGTGCATTGTGGACACGTGGGATGTGCGACATACCCTGTTCTACACATTGTTAACATCTCATGGTATCTTTTGATGGCCAGTATGCATTCTACTACAGATGGGTACACTTGTGTATGACGTGGGTTGGCACTATGCTGTGGGTGATACCATTGATATCTGTCAATGATCTGCAGTCTGGTAGTATACACCACCTCAACAGCATGACTATAACCAATCATTAGATGATGTCCTGACAAATGACTCACAGTTGTAGGAAACTCAGTAACAGTTGAATCCTTCCAGTACTACACTATAACAGTAACCAGTGGTATTGACCACCACACATTCCTGGGACCACACCTGTGTGGCATATAGCCCTCTTAGGTACATGCAAACACACTAGGGATATGTCCAGCCACATCTAGAAATGCATGCATTGGCCTACACTGCATTCCCTGGATGGGACGCATATCCTACACAAGGGTATCATACAGACAAATACCTGTTGTCCAATACATGCTGTATAGCAGTACGCCGTCTATGGCATAGTCATCCACATTTACTATACATACTATCCTGACATTAACACATAGGTGGTAGCCCTGAACATATATGTTGGGTACCAATGTGTACAGACAGACACGTGTTATGTCATCTGTCCCTTGGTATCCACATATCCATAGGTATTGTGGGGTCCCTCGGTGTTTCACATAACACATTAGGGGCCTGCATGCATATCCACAGGGCTGGTGCACACCTATAATGACTGTACATTATTGCCAGTCGTTGTTGTGTATGAACATGCCTGACATATACCCCAGCAATTACCCTCACTCATAGTACTCTATAGTACGTGTCATGGGTGTGTGTGGCAGGGATGTCCTTGGCCACGGATCACTACATTGGCCGGTCTTGACGCATGCATACATATGTGACATATGATCTGAGAAACAGTGGCACAATCTGTTGAAGGTTACAAATGTATTCATGCAGTATGCAGGCTTCACACCTATGTACTGATTGAGGTCACATGTACACAGATGTATTTGACACGCAGATACCCGATGTGGGCAATACACATACTGTTTGAAACATATGTCATACCGTAGTAAAAGCAAAACTCACACTGTATTGATCACCTGTGGCACACACACTCAGCGTTTGCAGGACTTAAACCCCTACCTAAGTTATGATACTAGAGAGATATGCATTAACACGGCACGCTATATGCAGTACTGGGTGGTTTTTGTTCTCCTTGAACATTTGTAGGATGCTGACATCATCAAACTTTCCAAAGAGGGATGTATCTCTCGTAATGTGTTTTCCCAGTCTCTAAAAAGGCTACTCCTCTCAAAAGAAATCACACACATCCCCACACACACACACACACACACAAACACTTGGCGTTTGCAGGACTCAAACCCCTATCTAACTATGATATGATACACGAGAGGTACGCATTAACACAGCACGCTATACACATTACTGGGCGGTTTTTGTTCTCCTTGAATACTTGTAGGATGCTGACATCATCAGACTTTCCAAAGAGGGATGTACCTCTTTTAATGTGTTTTCCCAGTCTCCAAAAAGGCTACTCCTCTCAAAGGAAATCACACACACATACCCCCCACACACACAAACTTGGTGTTTGCAGGACTCAAGCCCCTACCTAACTATGTTATGATGTTAGAGAGATACGCATTAACACAGTGCGCTATATGCATTACTGGGTGGGTGCTGTTCTCCTTGAATATTTGTAGGATGCTAACATCATCAGACTTTCCAAAGAGGGATGTACCTCTTTTAATGTATTTTCCCAGTCTCCAAAAAGGCTACTCCTCTCAAAGGAAATCACAGACATACAAACAAACCCCCATACACCCACTTGGCGTTTGCAGGACTCAAACCCCTACCTAACTATGTTATGATATTAGAGAGATACACATTAACACAGCACACTATATGCTTTATTGAGTGGTTTCTGTTCTACTGTTATATTTGTAGGATGATGACATCATCAGACTGGACATGGTAATGTGTGAACACATTTCTATGCAATCCTAGGAATGATCCATGTAGGTCGGCAGGTATCAACAGCTTGTACAGGACCCCGTGAGTCTCACCTTGTGTGATCTATCTGTGGACACATTGCCATCCCTTCATATGTCAACACATATCTATGCACAGATTGTTGGTTTTGTGGATATGACATGTGTCTGTGATGTTGATGAAGAGCTGTTCAAAGTCTATGTGGGACATGTGTAGCTCTGTTCCATGATGTATGTCCTGGGTGGCTGCCTTGCAGATGGTGTAGCATGCCTGGGAAGCATGATCTGCACATGAACATACCACAGTTGGTAGGGTTGTGTGTTTGTCTGTTTCCAATTGCTCTGTTTATGACTTCTGTCATGATGCACTCCATGGCCTTGCAGATCAGACTTTATAGGCTTACTGGACTATACTTCCCATGGTGTGTTGTGCACCCGCACATGTGGGGAGTGCCATATGTTGCTGTAACACATTAGACGGTTCCAGGTCCTGTGGAGTGGGTGAGGCTCAACAGACTGTTCAGGTGCAGGGTCTGTTTGTTCTGTAGTGCATGCATGACACATATTGGGAAACAATGTAATCCAATTGCTGCCATGCTTTTGGCTTTGGGGGAAGATGTTCAGCCATTCTACACGTGATATCTCCTGGTATGATGTCAGGGACTATCGTCAGTGGGGGGTGGGTATGTATACATGGGCCTGTCTGACAGGATGTCGGCAATGTCAGTAAGGTACAGTTGTCCCTGTCTCAGCACATATATGCGTGTACATTACTATTTATTACATAGCTGAAGGACATGTCATGATTCTCAGTCTGGACTCCTTCTCAGCTACTCTTTACAAAACACTGACAAACCTGAGCACTAATCCCGGTTATACTCTTTTACACACTTAACACCCTACTGATCTTTTGTGATCAGGCAACAGAGTATGTCATCATAATACACTGGCATGTCTAGGGGTCGGTTTCATGTGTACACTCCAGTCCAGCTAGTGAAAATTGTGGTTATGACACAATGTCACATCTGCCTCATGTACACAGACAACCCTCTCCTCCTCACATCACACTAATATATATGTGGGAGATGTAACAATATTGACATACAGGACGCTGAGCTCTCTTGACCCATGACTGGCATAGTCTATCAGGTGGTGAGGGTGACCACATACACCACATATCAGTCTCAAATACACCGATAGTGACAGCAAACAAACCACATTATCACACATACACATATTCGGAGGCTCTACATACACTCTGCCTTAGCAGCTGAGACCTCCAAAGCAGACACACATACAACTGCTACCCCACTACAATGCTCACATGTCACACAGTTCACAATGTCAGTGTGCCACACAGTCACTGCCCTTTGGGCTAAACAACACACCTGATACACTTGTTATAGGTGACACTTAATGTCAAACACACTATCGTCCCACTCACCAGGCCAGACAGGGGAATAGTCACTTTGAGCTGTCTCTCAGGTGCCAGGATCTGCCACATAACACATGCACTCAGGTCACTCCAAAGCAAGTCCAGGACTGGCTCCATCATTGTCCATGCTGGTGCGTACAACCTCAGATGTTCCTCCCTGGACCACATGACATGGAACATAGAGGAACTCTGTGATCATGTAGCCCAGCCCAGTATTACCCTGACCTTGTCTAGCGTCTTACACTCACCAAGTATGATGTCACAGTATACCAACAAACTGATCATGTTTAACAGTTGGCTAACATATTGGTGTTATTCAAAGGGGATACAGTGTCTGTCACCCTGGGGTGACATGCTTGACATGCCACGTAGCTTCCCTGTGGACAGCTTGCACTTGTCACCCTTGGACTTTTGAATACTGGCTAGGGCACATGCTGCCACCATACTGCCCTATTTAAGCTGGGCTCAAAGGACAGAACCACCTCCATACACATTACAGAGTACACGACACTGAGGGTAATGCTGCTCAACACCAGATGTCTTACCCTCAAATTGCGCCCACTCAGGAATCTCCTCAGTATGGAGGATAGCAATATCTGTGCACTAACAGACACATGGTTGAGACTCCTACATGCACACCAGCACTACCAGGTTGTATTTTGTACCATGCTTTCTGACCACATAACTCAGAATAGCCAACACAAATAGGGGGAGTATCCATATACATCACAGATACACATACCTCCGGGTTGGTAGCACTGCACAATGCATTACGGACCATACATATGCAGGTAACATTGTGCAAATCTGCCTTTTGGTTTGTTGCCTGCTACAGACCACACTCCCCAACACAGCAACCTCACTCAGCTTTCCTGGGAACATTGGACCATATGAAGGTCTCCCCATACACCATTATATTGGGTGATGTCAAATACCCACACATTGACTGTTGATAGTATTCAGGCCCCAACACCCTCGCCCAACAGTTGCTACTATTTCTAAACTCATATGCTATGGCACAACCGGTCACCACACCCACAAGTGGGGACAACATATTGGACATGATCATCACCGACATGGGGACTCTATGTTCCACACCTGCGATATGCCCCTCATTGGTAAGGGCAGAACATACTTTATCTCACTGGATATCCATATCCCGTCCCCACACCCATCCTGGGTAATCTTGGTGAACTTCCCAAAAGCAAATGTCACACTCCTCCAAACCACAGGGGTATCCATCAGAGACCCTGGGTCAGTGGTAAGTATGGATCAGACTGCTGAATCCTTTACATACACATTCTTTGGACACCTAGAGGATTGCATGGATCATTACATCCAAAATAACAATTGGACTCACTCCTCCAATGGCAGTGGACCTGTCTGGTAGACCCCAGCCATTAATACGCTTTACAACAAATGGAGGAAGCTACTACATGATAGAGCACAATCCCAGACAGGGAAGGCATCTGTGATCTGTACTAGCAGACTGCTACAATCACTCGGGTAATTTATGTCAGGCAAGCTTCTAACGGACAATTGCACCAGACATGTCGGACACTCACAAGGCCTTCTTCAGTTGATTCAGGTACCTGGCTGGACACTCACTGATATGCTGTGTGTTACTGCATACTGACTAAACATACCCTGATCCCACTGACATTGCCATCATCCTGGCAAACAGGTTCAGTGCAGATGTGTCCCCCCCATCCCCCCTAAGGTGGTACTGTCCATACCAACAGATTGTAACCTCCCAGACATCACGAGTAAGCAGGTGAGTGCTGCTCTCCCCACAGCGGTCAACACAGCATCAATGGGACCAGACAGTGACCCGGCCTGTGTCGTACACAGCCTTCATGACAGACGTAACACTCACATTACGTCACTGTTCGATATAAGAGTTACTGCAGGATATTTACCCACTGAATGGTGTACAGCAATAGTGGTCCCGCTCCACTGAATACTGCCACAACAGACCACAGACAATATTGGCCTAAAAGGCTAACTAGCCTATTCTGCAAAGCTAGGAAGTGCATTGTAATGGGACTCATGCACATAGACATGGGAAACCTACAGACACTTGGTCCTACACATTGCAGCATTGTTGTGGGCATATCTTGCCTGTTGGAGCTGTTCATATTCTTTCAACAGTTACCAGGTCCACCAGTGTTGGGACAGTTGTCCACACAGCCTGCCTGGACCTTGCACAACCCTTCAACACAATACCCCACTCAGCCATTATGCATAGGCTCACCAGCATCAATATTGACACATATCTGACACGATGGATTGCTACCTGGAGCAGGGATAGCACCCACATGCTCACTGTTGCAGGTGCCATGTCTGACTATACACCAGTTACATCTGGCATCCCACAAGGCTCAGTCCTGAGACCTCTCTTGTTCAGTATATATTTGTGTGATGTACAGGCTATCACAGGAGGGATATGGCTGTCCATGTTCGCAGATGACTGCAAACTGGGTGCCATAATCAGCTCTCCTACTGGCACATGCATACTCATACAGTGTCTCACAGAGATAGGTTGAGTGGTGCCTGAGCCATGGCCCATGGCTACATGCCATCAGTTGCATAGTCATCCCCTTTGAGGATGACAATATGCCCGCACATTACCACATAGGTTGTAATCCATTACATACAGTAGTAGTTGTTTGGGTTTGGGGACATGACCTGTTCGTACTCTCGCCTTTGACAATCCTATTGCCATAGTGGTTAGACAGTACGTCTACATAGCCCACCATATCCCACATGGTTTCACATGTTGATCATGTGTGGTCATTGTGCCCCTATACTGTTCACGACCATGCTTGGTTACTATGCCACCTTTGGGATGTATCTAACCTGACACCTGCAGCAACTGTAATGGCCACAAATGTTACTCTTCGAGCAGATGTAGGGACTCACACAGATGCCCTGCACAGTTCCAATACAGTAACTCCAGCTCTACTCAGTCACTTACCACCTACACGGATGTGTTGTGTGCCTGTAGTTGAAGGCTATATCTGACCCAGACTTACTGGACATGCTCCACCTCAGGATATCTGACTCCCTTGCTGCTACACACTCCAGGGACATATACCTCAGCACTGACATTAAAAGGACATGCTGGGGGGCCAGATTATTATCATAAAGCCTCCACTCACTCTGGAGTGTAGGCCCGGTTTTGCATAGGCAGAGCCACCCACTGACCACCTACTGTTGACATCTTGACAAGTGGATGGGTGATCGCATGTTTACCCATGGGATATCTTCTGGGTCCCTGCTAGACAGAGGCACAATGCACTGAACATAAATGGGTTATCTTGTGTGACCTACTATTCACAGGCACAGTGCTCTGATTTGACTGGGTTACAGTAGCCAAACACACTCTGGCTATGCTTGTACATGCCCTAGGGCAGATAGCCTAGTATCAACCTCTGAACCTATGATAATTTTCATGATGCACAATGTTTATTGCTGATACTGTTTGCAGTTTTTTATTATCTTTGCTTTCACACTTTATATGGACCACTTAGGTATCTGCAGAACATATTTGCTTATGGCAGGGTTCCACTATATTATATACGTGTCTATTGTCATATAAGTGTGTGCACAGGGCAGATTGCTGTGTAGTGAGAGGTTGCTGGAATAACACATGCAACTGCCTGCTATGTGTGGCCAAATGCTTTACTCCAACATGGCCTAAGTGTGTGAGCATGCCCAGTTCAGACTGTCACTGTTCTGTTGGCTGACATTTGTCTCATGTATTCAAGTGTGTGAGCATGCCCAGTGTGACCTTTCAATATGTTGCTGTCTGAGGTCCACTACATTTATTGATGTATGTCTATATGTCCATTGTTAACATTTGTACTGTGTCTATTGAAAGTCAGGTTCTATTCTTACTGCAGGACTCACCTTTGTGTCATAACTCGACAGGGATTATGCTGTGCCTGCAGGCTTTCCATGAAATACTTTGCATAGACTTATCAACATTTCTTCATACAGGCTAATCACCGCACTACTGTCATGGTTTAGTGGTTCAGTACTATGACAATAGTGCACAATATCCTGGGTTCAAGGCTCATTGCTGCTTATATTTTCATATGAGCAGATCAGAATGCTTAGTAGAGCAAATATGAGCATGTTGGCTTTTGTTCAGCTATGCCCTACCTAGACCCAGCTTGTCCAACATTGCTCAATATTGACCATCATTGCTGGACATTGGCCAATATTACTCTACATTGACCACATTTGTAGTAGTTGGTGTGTGCGATTTTGTTTACATTGACTTCATGATGGTAAATGCTGTTTAGCACTGCTTTATATTGCTTAACAGATGGCAATCATGCCTCAGATGTTGATGCAGGGCTGCCTATGTCAGATGCACATACTACACTCCCTATACACGTTTGAAAGCAGGTAGTGTCAGCGTAGGCATCCCATTTACTATATGTGCGGGTCAGAGAGAGGTATCATTTCCAGAGTTTCTACTGAGCCAGTGTATGTGCTATGCGTTGCCTTTTTGCCAAGGCCAAAGCATACTGGGCACGCCTCCTTCTGCCTACTGGGACAGGCTCAGTTTGTTCCTCCTCCGAGTCACGCTCTGCCTGTGATAGCCTTGGCAATGGTGGGGGGCTGTTTGGCCCAGGCCTATGCTGGTCCTGCTGCAGCTATTTTCGCAGGATCATATTATGTAGCATAGCACATACCATGACAATTTGGGTACATGTAGTTGGTGAATACTGCAAGACCCCACCAGATGCCTCCAGGCACCGGAACCGTGACTTGAGCAGCCTAAACACATGCTCGATTACATTTCGTGTTAATGCGTGTGCCTCATTATGGAGTTCCTGTTCAGGTGTGTGTGTGCATTTCTGATGGGTGTCATCAGCCACAGCTCCAGTGCATAGCCAGCATCCCCCACTAGGTGACCATGTGGAATGTTCCAATTGGCAAATGTCTGGTACAGCTGCATCAGATGCCAGATATGGGAATCATGGTAGCTTCCAGGGCAGCCAGCACACACATTCAGTATTATGCCCTGGGCATCGCACATGACCTGTCAGATGATGTAGGGGAAGCCCTTGCTGTTGAAGTAGACCCTACCCCACTCACCGGCTAGTGCTTTGACGCGTATGTGCATGCAGTCTATTGTACCCACTATCTCAGGGTATTCTGCTATTTGCTGGAAGAGACGTATATTGCTGGCCAATACTTCACGGAAATTGGGGAAATATACATGATCACCAACATGTGCTGACATGGCATCTAGGAACTGGTGCAGTACCCTGGATGCTGATGCCTGTGATATCCCCATCATATCACCAGTCGGTCTCTGGAAGGCACCTGTTGCTAATATTCTTAGGCCAACACATACCTTAGTTTCCACTGGGATGGGTTCCCCTCTGTTGGTTCTGTGTGTGAGGTGTGGTCTGCACAGCTCAACAGTTTGCTGCAAGAGGTCTCTGTCCACTCTATAGCGCTCCACTATCTCCAGCTCATGTAGCCCCTGGTAGGTAACCCTGGGCTTGTATACTCTTCTCCATCTCCTCACTGGGGGTTGTCCAGCAGCATTTGCATTATCCCCAGCCTCAGCATGTTGCATTTGTCGCTTTATAACAGCAATGGCAGCCAGTAACATTTTTTGTCTCAGTGAAGCCTTTTCAGTTTTCACTTCTATTAGCTTACTGCAGTGTTGCAGTGTCCCTTGAGAGAAACATAATGGCCTGTTGTTTGCAGAGTTTTAAATGCTTGGCTGGGCTAGTGTTCTGCCTGGGTAATTGCCTGATTCTGATTGTTTTCACATGCTAGCTCTGCTAGTACTCCCTGGTAACTACCTCTATTTGGTGTGCTTCCTTTTTCCTTACTGTTTCCGCGGGGGGGGAAGCGCCATGCACACAAGCGCAAACATGCGCACAGCAGCTAACATGCATGCACACATGCTTACACAGAGTAAAGCTCGCTTATTCTTCTTAGAACGCACGCACACTGGTGCAAATGCACTTGCAACTGTTTACACAGCCTTACATATGCTTACTCAAGCCTACACGTGTGCACACATGCTTACACGCACGCACACTGTTTTACTCGGGTTTACTGGCGTGCACACATGCGCATGCATGCTCAGCAAGAAACTCTGGTGTTATCCATGGCATACACCTTCGATTTCTTGACTTTACCTGGCCTACATGTTGACACACCTCTTTCACTATTATGCAAATGTAAGCTGACACATGTCACTCTGCCCCAATGAGCTTCACTCCTTTCATACATACCCCCCTCGTGATGTCACCTATCTTCTACTCTGTTACTCCCCTTATCCTACTCCTACACTCCACTGACTGTGCTCATTTGCTATGTAAACTTGCGATTCACTATCCTAATTCTCATTTGCATAGGATTGCCTACAAATGCATCTTAGACTGAGCTTCCCCCCTTAGCAACCTCTACTCGGTGGCCATGTTGTCTTCAGA